>NW_016804488.1:3121874-3124114 GCF_001698545.2 Rhinopithecus bieti
AAAAAAAAAAAAAAAAAAAAAAAAAAACCTTTTGGAAATGAAAATTCACTGAAGGAATTTCAAAAAACAGTTGAAAGCTTCAACAATAGAGCAGACCAAGCAGAAGAATTTCAGAGCTTGAAGACTAGTCTTTTGGATTAACCCAAATAAGAAGAAAAAACAATTTTTTAAAAAAGAATAAAGCCTTTGAGAAATGTGAGATTATTACACCTCAGACTTATAGGTATTCCTGAGGGAGAAGAAAAAAAATAAGTTTGGAAACATATTTGGGGGAAATAATTCATGAAAATTTCCCCAAACTTGCTAGAGATGTAGATATGCAGATACAAGAAATTCAGAGAACCCATTAGAGATACTACAGAAGATGCACATTTACCAAAGAATAGTCACCAGATTAACTCAAGGTCAACATGAAAGAACAAGTCTTGAAAGCAGCTAGATAGAAGTGTCAAATCACCCATAATGGAAATCCCATTAGGCTAACAGTGGACTTCTCAGCAGAAACCTTACACGTCAGAAGAGACCAGGGGTTTATTTTTAGCCTCCTTTAAGAAAAAAGAAATGTAAGTCAAGAATTTTATATTCTGCCAAACTAAGCTTCAAAAATGAAGGAGAAATAAAGCCTTTCCCAGATAAGCCAATTCTGAGGGAATTTGCCACTATTAGACAAATCCTACAGAAAAATTCTCAAAGGAGTTATAAATATGGAAACAAAAGGATGATCCTCACCATCATAACAGCACACATAAGTAGACAAAGCTCACTGACTGTATAAAGCAAATACACAACTGAGACTAAAATAAACCAACTAACAACACTATGACAGGAACAACACTTCAAATACCAATATTAACCTTGAATATAAATGGCCTAAATGTTCCACTTAAAAGACATGGACTGGCAAACTGGATGAAAAAACAAGACCCAGCCATCTGCTGCCTACAAGAGACCCACCTAATGGCTAAAGACACCTACAGACTCAAAGTAAATGCCTGGAAAAAGATATATCATGCAATGGAAAACAAATGTGAGCAGGAGTAGCCATTCTTGTACCAGATAAAACAGACTTTACCCTAACAATAGTTTTTAAAAAAAAAGACAATGAAGGGCATTATATAATAAGAATGCATTCAATTCAAGAGGGTATAACTTTTGGAAATATGTGGGCAAGCACCAAAGCACCCACATTCATAAAACAAATACTACTACACCTAAAAGAAAAGAATGACAGCAATACAGTAATAGTAGGGGACTACAACACCCCACTGACAACACTAGACAGGTAACTGAGACAGAAACAACAAAGAAACGCTGGACTTAAGCTAGACCTGACCAAATGGAAATAATAAACATTTACAGAACATGCTAACTAGCACCTGCAGAATATACATTCTTCTCATCTGCACATGAAACAAAATTGACCAGATGCTTTGCCATAAAGCACATTTCAACAAATTTTTTAAAAAATCAAAATCATATCAAGTATCTTCTTGGACCACAGTGTAATAAAATTAAAAATCAATACCATAAGGAACTGTCAAAACTGTACAAATACATGGAAACTAGAAAATGTGCTCCTGAATGACTTTTGGGTAAACAATGAATTTAAAGCAGAAAAAAAAATTTTTTTTTAATGAATGAAAATAGAGACACAACATATCAACACCTCTGGAATACAGGAAAAGCAGTGCTAAGAATAAAGTTTAATAGTGTTAAATGTCTACATCAAAAAGACAGAAAGTTCTCAAATTAACAACCTAATGTCACACCTCAAGGAACTAAAAAAACAAGAACAAAACCCAAAGCTAGTAGAAGAAACGAAATAAAGATCAGAGCAGAACTAAGTGTTACGGAGACCCCAAAAAACAAAACAAAACAAAAAACAAAAAAACCCACAAAGGATCAATGAAATGAAAAGTTGGTTCTTCAAAAGGATAAATAAAATTGATAGCTAGCAAGTTTACCTAAGAACAAAAGAAGATTCACATGAGCACACTTAGAAATGAAAAAGATGACATTACAACTGATACCACAGAAATACAAAAGATCATCACAGATTATTACGAACATCTCTATCCTCACAAACTAAAAAATCTAGAGGAAATGGATAAATTCCTGGAAACATCCAACTTCCTGAGATTGAATCAGGAAGAAATAGAAATCCTAAATAGACCAGTAGGGGTAATAAAATTGAATTAGTAATTATAAAAATCTTCCAAAAAAGAAAAAGAAAAAAAAAG
>NW_016804488.1:3125775-3179297 GCF_001698545.2 Rhinopithecus bieti
TTTTTTTTTTTTCTTTTTTGAGACAGAGTCTCACCCTGTCTCCCAGGCTAGAGTGCTGTGGTGTGATCTCGGCTCACTGCAACCTCCGCCTCCTGGGTTCAAGCGATTATTTTCTGCCTCAGCCTCCCAAGTGGCTGAGACTACAGGCATGTGCCACCACATCTGGCTAATTTTTGTATTTTCGAATAGAAACAGGGTTTTGCCATGTTGGCCAGGCTGGTCTCAAACTCATAAGCTCAGGTGATTCACCCGCCTTGGCCTCCCAAAGTGCTGGGATTACAGGTGTGAGCCACCGCACCTGGCCCTACAGCCAAATGTTAACAGCCATACAAACAAGAGGTGGTCCCAATCCTACTGAAACTACTCCAAAAATTTGAGAATAAATTCTTTCATAACTAATTCTACAAAACCAGTATCACCCTGATACCAAAATCAGGCAAGGGCACAACAAAGAAAGGATACTGCAGGTCAATATCCCGTATAAACATAGATGCAAAAATCTTCAACAAAATACTAGCAAAGCAAATCCGACAGCACATTAAAAAGATAACACATCATGATCAAGTGGGTTTAATTCCAGGGATGCAAGGATAGTTTGACATCTGCAGATCAGTAAATGTGATTCATGACATAAACAGAACTAAAAACAAAAGCCATATGATCATCTAAATGGATGCAGAAAAAGCATTCAGTAAAACAAAACATCCCTTCATGAAAAAAACCCTCAACAAACTAGGCACTAAAAGAACATACCTCAAAATAATTACAGCCATATAGGACAAACCCACAGCCACTATCATACTGAATGGGGAAGAGTTGAAAGCATTTCCTCCTAAGAACTGGAGTAAGACGAGAATGTCCACTCTCACCACTACTATTCAATGTAGCACTGGAAGCCCTAACCAGAGCAATCACGTAAGAGAGAGAAATCAAAGGTATCCACATTGGAAAACAGAAAGTCAAATTTTGTGTGTTCATTTGATAGCAAGAGGTTGTGTGTGTGTGTGTTTTTTTTTTTTTTTGGCAGGGTCTGGCTCTATCACTTTACTGGAATGCAGTGGCATGATCTCAGCTCACTGCAACCTCCATCTTACGGGCTCAAGTGATCCTCCCACCTCACCTTCCCCAAGTAGCTGGGACTACAGGCACGTGCCATCACACCTAGCTAATTTTTTTTGTACTTTAGAGATGAGGTCTCACTATATTGTCTAGGCTGGTCTCAAACTCCTGGACCCAAGTGAGTCACCCACCTCAGCCTCCCAAAGTGCTGGGATTACAAATATGAGCCACCACACCCAGCTGACATAATCTTATATTTAGAAAACCCTAAAGACACCCCCAAAAGACTCCTAGACTTGATAAATGACTTCAGTAAAGCTTCAGAATGCAAAATCAGCATATTAAATCATTAGCATTTCTATACAACAATAATATTCAAGCTGAGAATGAAATCAATAACTCAATCGTGTTTAAAATGGCCACACACACAACATACATACACAGATTATATATATACTTAGGAATACATCTAACCAAGGAGGTGAAAGATCTCTACAAGGAAAACTACAAACCTTCATGAAAGGAATCACAGATGGCACAAACAAATGGAAACACATCTCATGCTCACAGACTGGAAGAATCAGTATCATTAAAATGACCATACTGCCCCCAAAGCAGTCTACAGATTCAACGTAATTTCTATCAAATTTCCAATGTCATTCTTCACAGAATTAGAAAAAAAGATTGTAAAGTTCATGTGGAACAACAACAAAAAAAGCTTGAATAGCCACAGCAATTCTAAACAAAAAGAACAAAAGCAGAGGTATCATATTACCTGACTTCAAATTATATGGCTGAAGGAACTAAAACAGCATGGTATTGGTACAAAAGCAGACATACAAATCAATGAAATGGAATAGAGAGCACAGAAATAAAGCCATATACTTAAAACCAACTGATCTTCGACAAAGTTGACAAAAATAAACAATGGCAAAAAGACACGCTATTCAATAAATGGTGCTGGGAAAATTGACTATCTCTATGAACATCTCTATCCACACAAACTAAAACATCTACAGGAAATTCTAGCCATATGCAGAAGAATGAAACTGGACCCCTGTCTCTCACCATGTACAAAAATTAACTCAAGATGGATTAAAGACTTAAATGTAAGACTGGAAACTATAAAAGTCCTAGAAGAAAACCTAGGAAAAAACTTTTGGACTTTGGCCTAGGCAAAGAAATTATGACTAAGGCCCCAAAAGCAATGCAACAAGAATAAAAATAGACAAGTGGGACTTAATTAAACTGAACAGATTCTGTGCAGTAAACAGACAACCTAGAGAACGGGAGAAAATATTTGCAAATCATGCCTCCAACAAAGGACTAATACTAAATACTAATACTAATTTAAAACGAACTCAAACAACTCAGCCAGAAAAAACAAACGATCCCATTAAAAAATGGGCAAAGAACATGAACAGACATTTCTCAAAAGAAGACATACAAGCAGCCAATAAACATATAAAGAGAAGATCAATATCACTAGTCATCAGAGAAATGCAAATTAAAACCACAGTGGGATATCATCTGATACCACTGAGAATGGCTATTACTTAAAAGTCAACAAAACAAAAGATGTTGACATAGATGTGGAGAAAAGGAAAGCCAAATACACTGTTGGTGGGAATGTAAATTAACACAACCTGTAGGGAAACCGTATGGAGATTTCCCAAATAAATAAAAATAGAATTACCATTCAACCCAGTAATCCCACTACTGGGCATCTACGCAAAGGAAAAGACATCATTATATTAAAAAGACACGCATCCATATGTTTATCACAGCACTATTCACAATAGCAAAGATACAGAATCAACCTAAATGTCTATCAATGGTTGACTGGATTTAAAGAGTGGTAATATACACCACAGAATAGTATGTGGTCATAAAAAAGAATGAAATCATGTCTTTTGCAGCAACATGGGTGAAGCTGGAGGCCATTCTCTTAAGTGAAGTAACTCAGAAACAAAGAAGCAAATACTATATATTATCGCTTACAAGTGGGAGGTAAACAATGGGTACACATAAACATAAAGATGGAAATAATAGACACTGGGGACTCCAAAATGGAGGAAGATGGAAGGAAGGGGTGAGGGTTTTAAAAATTATCTGTTAGGTACAATCTTCACTATTTGGGTGATGGGCAGAGTAGAAACTCAAACCTCATTATTATGCAATATATCCACGTAGTAAACCTGCACGTATATCCCCAAGTCTAAAATTTAAAAACAAGTTTTAAAATTCTGCTTTATAATTGATAGATTTCAAGTTTTCAGTGAAAATTAAACAGATGTTGTCTTTAAAATCCTTTTTTCCAAAGGAGATAAAGTTCTAAAATAACTAAAGAGTTCTTGAAAGTTAACCATGGTTTTCAGAGACCCTAATAGGACTTTCCACAGTGAACAGGTCTCACTGGCTAAGGGGAGGGACAAGATTCCAAGCAGTAGCCTGTACCTTGTTTTATACCAAGTAGACAGACTTATTTGGAAGAATCAGTTTTGATGTTCTCATCTGCATTTTTTTTTAACTTTTCTAAAATGGATATGCATAGCCTGTTATTTTGAAAAACATTTTTATAAAACAGAATCATCTTGTCAAAAATAAAATTGAAAACGACTTTTAAAAAATTTCCATTGGTGGATTAAAGGGGAGCAAAGATAAGAAAGTATGGCATGAAAGGCATCTGGGCTGTGACTCCAGTACCAGTGTCCCTGCTGGGGTCATCTCCAGAAAGGTTTAATCTGTACTGAGGGTACAACCTGAGGGCTCCTCCCAAACAGGGGCAGGGCCCTCTTGGAGCTACTGTCCTTTGGGGCGAAGATTCCAGAAGGGACACGGTTAGCTTGCTTTACGGTCAGCTAGAGATTTCTATCTTCACACATGACTCCTTGTTGGGTATGGTTTTTGGCTCTAAATGTTGGAGATCCCCAAATGGGTTATGTGCCATAATTTGAATTCCTGCTTTAACCGTGTGGTCACGACAGAGGCAGGTCCAGCAGGCACAGAGGGACACGTTGGAGGAATGGCTGCCCCCTTCGGGGTAACCGTCAGATGGGTTACATCGTGGAGGAAGCCTGTGGTACATTTGGAGACACCATGACACCACATCAGGTTTACTGCAAGGCCGAGCATTTAGTCCTGTGCCCCTCCACCCTTCCCTTTAGAAGGCGCTGAACTTCAAAAGAACGCTGTAACCCACAACTGTATTTTACTTAGAATTAGAACGTATGCATTTTCCCTCGAGTCAGACATTGCTACAAAACTTGACCATAAAGAGAATTTCACCTTTCCTCTCAAACCTATGAGGACAGCCAGCATTCTCTCTCTTCTCCCTGTAGCTTATTTGCCGTCCAAATCATCTCACATTTAAAATCTTCCTTTTCTTCTGACATCTCACTGACCTCATCCATGATATCCAGGAGTATGAGCTGAAGTTTTTCCTAAATTAGAATTAACTTTGGGACTCTTGCCTCCACCTAATCTATTCCTTGTACATAGTTTACAGCACTGAACTGTTTTTCTTGTAGATGGACACAAGGTCTACTTGGTGATTACAGTCAGGGCAGGGACTCTGTGGCCTTCCATCCTCAGCTTTGCCAGATCCCAAACCTGTGGAGCTGAGCACAGAAAGGCAGGCTGTAGTGCCCGGAGCCTCAGTTCTTCACGTGACACAGGCACAGCACCATCTCCTCTCCAGGGCTAGTCACGCAGGCTCATGGGAATGCGGTCCCGCGGCCAATCCAGTTGAGTGCCTACCACTGTTGCTGGGAACAAATTTTTTGTCTCTCTTCCTCTCCTAAGCTCCTAGACAGAGAGTCACACCTTGCTCACTCTTCCTTACTCTTGCTCACTCTGCACTGTCCACCTGTTCGTCTGTTCGGTGAATGAACCCTAGGAAAGAATTGCTTGCATCACTTCTACTATGCTTGAATTCATCAAAAAAGGGGCCGGGGGGAGGGGCGCATGGCCTTCATTCCAACCTATGGCTTCTTCTACTGTCAGCCAGAATGTTTTGCTGGTGACTATTCAAGTCTTCCATTCAACACTGCACCAAGATGTCCCTATCTGAATGGCTTCCCTCTACTTGAGTGTGCAGAGACCATGCAAGTTTCCCTGAAGGACATCCTAAAAGCCCTGGCACCAGTGTAACAAGGACACATACGTGAGAGCTGTGAAAGGCAGTACATTTAGAACAGATAAGGAAAAGGACTTTCTTCAGGGCAGAGGTCACTTGGGAGTACTCACTTTCCTGTGTAAGGACAATGACAGCAGCTGAGGGCTGCAGTCACTCATGGTCCTTGCAGCTGTGCAAAGTTGGGAGGGGTGGAACCATGAGTTCCAGACACACAGACAAGGCAGACCATCACAAACACAAACATGTGGGCAGCTGCAGGGCCATGTCCACTCCTGCTGCTCCAACGTCTCTGTAGCAGGACAGTCAGCTGGTGACACTGGCGAGAGAAGGCACTGGGACTGCTGGTGGTGACAGCCTTCTCTTGGGCTGATGCTCAGCAACCTGAGGATTTACCACAAGCAAGCCCAGAGTGTGTCTGCAGACTGGTGCCGAGGAGGCAGGGGTGTGGGAAGGCTCAACCTGGCCAGTGGCAGAGTACCAGGAAGTCCGCACAAACCCACTGCTGCTCACCTGAGGAACATGGGGTGGGGAGAAGGTGAGGAGCTCCGTGGCAGCGACAGGGACTCTGCACAGAGGCTCCAAAATCTGCCTCTGACCTAGCTTGCTGCGTGGCTGGGAGTTTTCTTAACTAGCTGTTCTGGGTCCTGTTGCACTCCACTCACTGTCCCCTCCTCTTGAGCCTCTCAGAGGCCTAAGCAAGAGGCAGAACCAGCAGGGGAAACTGCAGAGCATGCAGCCAAGAGAGGCAGGACAAAGGGCCATGCACTCAGAACCAGGGGGTCAGAACAGCCAACCAAAGAGGGTGTGGGCTTGGAAACTTCATACATACACACACAAACACACGCACATATGCATACAGACACAAACATGTGCACACATATATACATATGCAAACACGTACACATATACATGCAAACATGCACAAGCATATACATATGCACACATACACATGCTTCATACATACACATACATATACTCATAAATATATATACACATACATATAGGTCGAGTATCGCTAATCTAAAAATACAAAATCCAAAATGCTCTAAAATCTGACACTTTTTGAGTGCTGACATGATACTCAAAGGAAACGCTCATTGGAGCATTTTGGATTTTCGGATTGGGATACTCAGCTAGTTAAGTGTACTGCAAACATTTCAAAATCAGAAAAAAATCTGAACTGCGAAACAGTTCTGGTGCCAAGCATTTCAGATAAAGAATATTCAATCCTTATACTCCTACACACACACATGCATAGAAACATACATACATTAGTTTTCTATTATAATGTGTTCATTGTAGCAAATTTGTAAACTAAATTAGGAACAAAAACAAAAAATTATAACTGATATTCCTTCAAGCAGAATGCCTACTCAAGAATGTAGAATGACAGACAAACCAGACAAAAATCATCAGGACAGCACCAGTCAATGGACATCTGCAGAGTGTAGACGATCGACACAGTTTCAAATCACCTTCCTTCAAATTACTTCTTAATTACAAAAGGAAAATACAGCTGACCCTTGGACAACACAGGTTTGAAGCATTCGGGTCCAGTTATAAGCATATTTTTTTTCAACCAGATGCATATGGAAAATAGAGTCTTGGTGGTATTTGAAACCTGTGTATATGAAAGGCCAACTTTTTGTATATTTGGGTTCCAAGGGCTGCCTGCAGGACTTGAGTATGAGTGGATTTAGGTAAATGCAGGGGGTCCTGGAACCAATTCCCCACGTACACTGAGGAAAGACTATAGTAACTTAACAATGAGAAACTTAAGAGACAACACCCTAATCAAGACATAAACATCAACATCAGCATAAACTGGACCAGCCAAAATCATCATGCCTGTAGGCCACAACCTCCTGTCTATGGACCAGATAGGACCCCAGGGAAACACCACACAAACCAAAGTGGCCCTTCAAGAAATCCCATCCATCACACAGGTGTGGAAAGGCTGAGGAATGCTCTGTACTAAAGGAAACCAAAGAGGTCTTACAGTGAATGCAACTGGTTCCTGAACCAGAGTAAAAGAATAACATAAAGGATGTCTATGTGAACAATCGGCGAAACCTGAATGAGGTCTGTAGATTCAACCCTGCATCTTATTAAGGGTAAATATTCTGACTTTGGTAACTTTATGATGATATGTAAGTGAGTAACCCTGTTTTTAGTCAACAGACTCTGAGGTATTTAGGAGTAAAGGGACTTGATACCTACAAACGAGTCTTAAATGGTCCAAAGAATCATGATATGTGTACATATAAATGTATATATGTGCCTATACATATCGTTATATATGTACAGGACAATGGAAATGACTTAAAATGTGGCAGAGATATTAACAATTGGGGAATCAGGGTAAAGAATATATGAGAGTTCTTTGCTCTATTACTGCAACTTCTCTATATCAGGACAACTTCTCCTTCATCTCTTATTTCAGTCACTGACTGCTGGGCATTCTGTTTCAGAAAAACTCTCAGCTGAGCCCATCAGTAAGCAGGACAGGTCTAACTGTGATTTTCTGAGTAGGGAACCTCAGGTAAGCTCTGTAAGGCCTGCTGTGCAAGCAGTACCCTGGATTACAGCACCGTCCTAGCAAGAGCAGGACACCAGCCTCTACACAGCCCACTGGGCCACCACTCACCGGCCAGTGGAGCAGGGCTGTCCTGTCTGCTAAGGCTCCATGACCAAGAACGTGTGGGAAGGAGGGTGGGGCACATGCTAGACAGACAGAACAATGACAGACAGGTGGATGGGGCTGGGTATGGGATGGGCGGACTGGTTGGTGAAGGAAGACTGGTAGATTCACTGGAAAATTTAGAAAATAGTGAAGTTTGAGAAGCTGAGAGACACAGCAGGTGCAGAATGGCTAAGACACTGCAAAAGGGCTACAAACCCCAGTACCATCTCCAGTCTGGACAACACAGAAAATGAGAGCTATGAGAAAAATTTCATAAATGGAGCTATCGTTTAGGGCTATAATTTTATTTAATTACAACGCTCTAGAGAATGTATTTGTAGATAAAACTTTCACCCTCAAAAATCCCAATTTATCTCCAAAATATATTTGCTATGAATGCAGTTTACGCTAATAATTTTATACTGCCCATAACTCATTTTTTAAAAGCAAGCTTACACACCATCAAAATGAGATTATATAATCACAAAATACTGATAACTGGAAAGGCAAAACAAATTATGGAGATTTCTTTGAAAAGCTGAATACATTCACTGGCAGCCCTTGGACTCCCAGCTTGCTACTTTTCAGTACTAAAACCAAACAACCCAAGCAAAATCACCAGTGACCCACAGCTGCTTTCAGCCAGCCGCGAGTATGTCTGTTGGACTGACAGGGAAGAAACATGAGCTAAAAACACTGCCGTCTGGGCACTAACTCCTTTAAAACCAAGCAAACAAAAAGGATCTACTGAGCACCAGCTCAGAAGGTCTAAGACTAAGAAGAGTAAGTACCTGAAACTGACTGTGCACATCTTACCCCCATCCTCCAATCGCCCGGAGTTCTCAGACTCCAAGAGGTCTCCAGGCAGATCTGAAAGTAAACGCCACCGTTATCAGACCTCTTGGGGTCTGTCCATTTGCTCCCAGACAGGCTCAGTAAACATCGTCTAGAGTTTCTTGAAACTACAGAAACAGCCAATCAAAGTGATGGATTGCCTGGACACGGTCCCCTCACCACCCAGGGAACTGTCACTAGAGCCCCAATGGTGCAAGGCCCTAGGCAGTGAGAAGAATTGGTCCAAAGCCACGCTGCGAGGAACTGCAGAGTCCTAGCCAGTGGCCAGCCCCCAAGTCACATGCCTTCCCTCCATATTGTAAGTGATATACAGCACTTGGCATTATTTATAAAAGTGGATTTTCTCCACCCACCCACATACTTATAAATACATAAAACTTTTGCTCCAGCAATGGCACTGCTGGAAACCAACCTATCCATCTGTCTATCCATCCACATCCCCATACATGACCAAAGACCTATGCACGAGAATGTCCATTTCAGCTCTATTCATAATTAGAAAGAGCTGCAAACAAAAGTAAGCTTATATGCCATTAAAATGGTATATAAGCATCTCAGTAGTGTCTTTTCTCATAGCAACGATCACCCTCGAACGTGAGGTTATACAATGGAAAGCATGGGGGCCCTTGTTTCAGGGAGCTGTTCATCAAAAGAGAGTTGAGGTAAATTTATCACGGTACCTCCATACAACGCAACACCATGAAGCTGCAGGGGAAATCACAACAATGCACATCAATTTTGTGAAGCGATATACAAGACACTGTCCACAGCGTCACCTCTGGAGAATGAGACTAGAGTTGGAAACTGAGAAGAAAGTGAATCTCACCGTTTACCAAATACCTTTTTGTAGTATTTGTTTCACTTTTTGTTTTTTACTATGAACGTTACTTTTATAAATAAAATAGGTTTTCCTCTTTTTGGTCTCCTGATTGGACACAGAAGTGATATGGTAATAAGTCATGGCAAACCTACTCCTGACTCTGAATCCTGTTTGTAGTGCTAGGGCCTGCAAATTGTCACACCCTGACTGAATGAACCAGCTTCTTTGGAAAGAGATGAGTGGGGGTAGAGTGCGAAGAAAGTTTTCATGTGAACATCTCTGGGGAAAATGCTAGCTTCTAATGCATTCATGTTCCTGGAGGCCTTTTTTTCCAGAAAAGGAAGTAGCTCTCGGACCACTGGTGTAAAGATTCAACAACCAATCCTCCATCTCATCTACTGAGACTTAACCAGCCCTGCTGCTGCAGGCACCATTCCCACCTGGCCAGGCCAGTGGGGCCAGGTAGGAACCCTGCTGCAGAGCCAGGCTCAAGGCTCCTCCACTCATTCCAGCCATGAAGTCGGCAAGCGCAGGCATCCATAAAAGTACCACTAACTAAAAAGAGGCAGAAAGTGTGGAGCATAAGATAAAATGTGCCTATTAACGGAAGATAGCTCATTTAGGCATGAAGAGTACAATTCTCTCTTTGGACAGGAATCACAACAGTCTCACAAAACAACAAAACAAACTCACTTATAATCTATCAGTGTCGAAATAGAGACCTTGGTTATACAGATATGGCATCTAACCACAGCATTTTATAACATAAAAAGCAGATGAAAATAGTTAGTGCTACAGAATTACAAGAGGGATTTCCACAAGTAACATCTTTTTTTGAAAAAAAAGTTTCTTTAGTGGTAATCAATCTTCAATGAAACATTAAACGTAAAATGTAATCTATAATTTGAAAAAATGTTTTCAGATTTGAGTGAGATCGGCTGAACCTTTTCAAGCCATCTCAGGCCCAGCTGCATGGGGAGAGTGGGGATGCACCCTCACTGTCACTCAATGAGCAGAGGCTCCCTGAGAACCTTTTCTGTGCCAGGCACCAAGGTGCTGGGATTCGGGTCTGGAATAAAACCCGACTTTATGGAACTTCATTCACGTAGGGGAGACAGACAAAAAGCAAACTTCAGAGACTGTCAGATGGTGGAAGGCAAAGGAAAAACATTCAGCAAAGGGTTGCTGGCTAAGAAGGTCCTCAAAGGCAGCAAAAGATGCCACAGGCTGACTGTGATGCTCCCTCCCAGGCGGCAGAAACTGGGGACCAGATGGGTCAGGAGGCTCCCACGACAACACAGGCAAGGAAGGTAAAGCCTAGACTCGGGTCCCACAGCAGAGACAGGGTGGCATCTTTGGTGGCATCTCAGCAGCATTTGACACAGCCTTGATTCCTAGAAACTTGCTTCTCCAAGTGTTTTTGACCCCAGCTTGTAATCTCTCCATCTCTCTGCTCCTTCATCCCTTTGCTGTCTCCTGCTCTGCCAGGCTGCTGGGTTTTTGAAGGCCCACAAGCCTCTGTCCTCAGCCTACCCCACTCTAGTGGTCCTCTCTCTGACAGACTGCATCTGGCCCCATGCCATCAGATGCCATCTCTCTGCTCATGACCCAGATCTATAACCAGGACGAGTCACTGCTGAAAGGTGCCCTCCTTGGGTCTCTCGTTGCCATGTGAAATTTAACAAAAGAAAATGTGGTCGAAGCACACCAAGGCCTCCTTGCCTAACTAAAAGGGGTCACTGTCCGCTCAGTTGCTCTGGCCAAGGAAGAGGAGTGTATCCTTGATTCCCCCTTTTGACTCAGGTACAAATCCAGTCAGCTCTCCCTCTCTAATGTGTCCCATATCCAGTGCTTCCTGTCCTCTCCACCATGCCATCTCCATTCCCAGCCTGGGACCACACAGCAGCCTGTTTCCTGCTCACCTCACCTTGCCTCACATCATCCACAGCCCAGCAGCTCTTGTACGATTTCTGGAGAGTCATTTGAATCCCACTGTCCTCCCATCACACCCAGAATTAAATCCAAGCTCTCGCCTGTGGGGTGCATGGTCCCATTCTCCATTCCCTTCCGTGTGTGTCGTCACTGTGCTCTGGGCGCCCTGGCCTTCTTGGTCCCTCACGTATGCTAGCTCATGTCCACCACTCCATTCGCAGCTGCCCTCTGTATCTTCTCTAAGGCATTGAGTCTGCAGTCATTGTCTTTTCCTTCCTCCGTGGTCAGTTTCATCCTCATTCCAGAATCATTCCTACCTGCATACAGACACGCCTTGACACGTCTCATCTAAGTGAAGCCCTCCTGTGGCCGCATTCCTCTCTGGCTGCTGCTTCATTTTATGCTTCTTTTCTGCAGACCCCTCAGGACCAGCTGCTTGACTCCGTGTCTCTACTTTTCCTCTCCTGGTTTCACCCCTGCCCACCCTAGTTGGCACTCCGTTCCACTAGCTGCCCGAAATGGGTTTCATCAAGGGGCCTTGTGGCCTGCCTCTGGTCAAGACTAGTGGCCATAATGTGCATTTCTAGTTCCGAATCACGGTTCCGCCGATTCAGTGGCTGAGACAATTCTATGGCATAAAAATTGTTCACCTAGAGGAACAACTTCGGTTTCTATAGAAGCAACTTGCCCTTTATTAGGGGAACTCCAAATTACATCAAAGAGGGTGGATACAGAATAAGAGAAGAATGCCTTCCAGGGACTTGGGCCACTGACCTGACGGCTAATAAAAGAACAATGCCTTTGAGGGAGATGGCCATACAGCATCACCAGAGACACAGAGACAAGCCACATGCACCAGATATGTGTCTAGAGACCAGGTGATTCTAGAGTGGGTGCAGAGGGATTCTGAGACTTCTGCTGCTTGCTACCAAGCTATCTGATCAAATACCTGAAAATCTTTAGCATGAGACTGGTCAAAGCTGACACCATGCAGACTTCGTTGAGACTGCAGATTTTTCTACCCAAAGGTTTCTTTTTACCATTCCCCTTCATTTTGTTTGTCTCATCCTTTGGCTTACTGCACACCAGGTTTAGTTTGACTCAGAATTATCAGCATGGAGATAATTCACTCTTGGTCCTCCAATGGCCCAGTCTTCTTTGGATTCTTGCCCTCAACAACACAATTCACTGCAGTCAGAATTCACATTCCTAAAGTTGTTCCTAGTTATGCTCTTGGTACCTACCAGAATCTTACTGGAATAAAATGAAGAATGTTTGTCCCCTCTCATGTAACTGGTTACAAAGGAGGTAAGCAACTGCTGAGTGCAATATACCAGGGCCCACTTCACAGTCCCCGCTGCTGGCCTCCGTGCCCGTCTTCAGCTGGCCCCAGTATGATGAGGGGCAAGGCATCCTCTTGGGCATGGGCAGCAGGCAGGCACCGTCTTCCTAGGCACCATCAGCCCTAGGCCATGGGCCCCAGTGCATGCTCTGAGGGAGGACTGTGTGGTGGGGCAGCAGGAGGTAGCCACAGCAGGAGGAGTCTGTGCCATGCTGCAGCACCGCCCATGAAGCCAGGAACAGCCACAGCATACATAAGGGCTTGCACAAGAGGAGTACAACTCATCTCCCACAGCCTCCAGATGCTACTGCACTAAAAGCTGTTTGTCTCAGCCAGCCCCATCCGCTGCAACTGGGACAGAAAAGAGAGCGAGGGACTCAGGAAGAGACTTCAGGTCTGACATTTTCATCTCATAGGAAACAGCACATACATGCAGGTGTGTGTACACACGGGCAGGAAGAGCCCTCCCAGCCCTCTGAGTTCTCCCACACTCCCCTCCTTGGAAATTGCCAGAGACCACTCCAGCCACTGGCCTTCCCGGGCTGGTGAAACGATGCATCAGGAAGACACTTAGGTTTTCCTTCCACACACTTCACCACTGTTCACAGGATCCATGACTAGCCACCCCTGCCATCCCCCAAGTGGTTACAGGAAGAACCTACCCAAGTAAATTTGGTAGATCAAAAAAGGGCCTCTAAAGTGCAGGCTGGAAGGGGCACACAACAACAAGATCTTCCTCTTGAACTGTAAGTGATTACAGACACTAATATAAATCTGGCTAGAAGTGTCACCATGCGGCTGTCACTGTGCTTGAGACCATGAGGTCTTTATTCCTTTGTGTTCTGTCTCCTCGGAAACCTTTCACAGTATACTGAGGTTCAAGGGCTGAAGGCTCAGGAATCCCCCGCCCTCGGATGACGTTTATACACAAGGAAGCGGAGCACGGAAGAGACAACCCCCTTTGCACAGTGTGTTCTGCCAACAGAATTATGAGTATTCCATGGCTTTTGGAAAGAAGGAAGGAAGCAGCATATCCCCAGCTTCTCCTGAAGTGTGGGGAATGCCTGGGGATGGCTAGAGCACCGTAGGGTCTCAAGGAGGTGGCTCTGTATGTGTTTCCCGTGGCCAGCGGCACCAGTTCAGAGCGTGCCTTGATCCCAGGAGTTGTGAAGAACCAGAGACAGATTAGTTGATGGCAATAAATGTTCTCCTGCCTTCAGGTGGCTGCTACCGAGCCTCACAGAGTCCCAGGCAAGGGCACCCCTGCAGAGCTTGCCTTGGTCTGGCCTTAAAAGACAAGGTTCTGGTCAATAGGGAGAATTACTATGGTATGACCTGGTCAGTTGTTTTCTATGAGGTTTCTCCTCTAGAAAGAGCTCACTGCAGCATCAGTGCATGTTAAGAGGCATATTTTTTATTCTAAGCAGGGATTTTTCGTTGTTTAGCATTTTATTTTGAAATAATTTAGCATTTTTACAAAAAATGTGCAAAAAGTAATACAAAAACTCTCTGTATATATTTTTCATCAAGGTTCTCCAAATACTAACATTTCACCCCATTCGCTTTATTAAATTCCCATTCTCTTTCCCTAGCCCCTTTCCTGCTAGATGGCTGTGTGTGTATTTCCTATAAACAAGAACACTCTCAGAACTACAGTACAATGATCAAAATCAGGAAATTAACACTGATATAGTACCATTAGCTAATTTACACACCTCATCCAAATTTAGCCAAGTGTCTGACTCCTGTCCTTTTTAGAAAAGGCGGTGGGGGGGGGGGNGTCTTTTCCTTCCTCCGTGGTCAGTTTCATCCTCATTCCAGAATCATTCCTACCTGCATACAGACACGCCTTGACACGTCTCATCTAAGTGAAGCCCTCCTGTGGCCGCATTCCTCTCTGGCTGCTGCTTCATTTTATGCTTCTTTTCTGCAGACCCCTCAGGACCAGCTGCTTGACTCCGTGTCTCTACTTTTCCTCTCCTGGTTTCACCCCTGCCCACCCTAGTTGGCACTCCGTTCCACTAGCTGCCCGAAATGGGTTTCATCAAGGGGCCTTGTGGCCTGCCTCTGGTCAAGACTAGTGGCCATAATGTGCATTTCTAGTTCCGAATCACGGTTCCGCCGATTCAGTGGCTGAGACAATTCTATGGCATAAAATTGTTCACCTAGAGGAACAACTTCGGTTTCTATAGAAGCAACTTGCCCTTTATTAGGGGAACTCCAAATTACATCAAAGAGGGTGGATACAGAATAAGAGAAGAATGCCTTCCAGGGACTTGGGCCACTGACCTGACGGCTAATAAAAGAACAATGCCTTTGAGGGAGATGGCCATACAGCATCACCAGAGACACAGAGACAAGCCACATGCACCAGATATGTGTCTAGAGACCAGGTGATTCTAGAGTGGGTGCAGAGGGATTCTGAGACTTCTGCTGCTTGCTACCAAGCTATCTGATCAAATACCTGAAAATCTTTAGCATGAGACTGGTCAAAGCTGACACCATGCAGACTTCGTTGAGACTGCAGATTTTCTACCCAAAGGTTTCTTTTACCATTCCCCTTCATTTTGTTTGTCTCATCCTTTGGCTTACTGCACACCAGGTTTAGTTTGACTCAGAATTATCAGCATGGAGATAATTCACTCTTGGTCCTCCAATGGCCCAGTCTTCTTTGGATTCTTGCCCTCAACAACACAATTCACTGCAGTCAGAATTCACATTCCTAAAGTTGTTCCTAGTTATGCTCTTGGTACCTACCAGAATCTTACTGGAATAAAATGAAGAATGTTTGTCCCCTCTCATGTAACTGGTTACAAAGGAGGTAAGCAACTGCTGAGTGCAATATACCAGGGCCCACTTCACAGTCCCCGCTGCTGGCCTCCGTGCCCGTCTTCAGCTGGCCCCAGTATGATGAGGGGCAAGGCATCCTCTTGGGCATGGGCAGCAGGCAGGCACCGTCTTCCTAGGCACCATCAGCCCTAGGCCATGGGCCCCAGTGCATGCTCTGAGGGAGGACTGTGTGGTGGGGCAGCAGGAGGTAGCCACAGCAGGAGGAGTCTGTGCCATGCTGCAGCACCGCCCATGAAGCCAGGAACAGCCACAGCATACATAAGGGCTTGCACAAGAGGAGTACAACTCATCTCCCACAGCCTCCAGATGCTACTGCACTAAAAGCTGTTTGTCTCAGCCAGCCCCATCCGCTGCAACTGGGACAGAAAAGAGAGCGAGGGACTCAGGAAGAGACTTCAGGTCTGACATTTTCATCTCATAGGAAACAGCACATACATGCAGGTGTGTGTACACACGGGCAGGAAGAGCCCTCCCAGCCCTCTGAGTTCTCCCACACTCCCCTCCTTGGAAATTGCCAGAGACCACTCCAGCCACTGGCCTTCCCGGGCTGGTGAAACGATGCATCAGGAAGACACTTAGGTTTTCCTTCCACACACTTCACCACTGTTCACAGGATCCATGACTAGCCACCCCTGCCATCCCCAAGTGGTTACAGGAAGAACCTACCCAAGTAAATTTGGTAGATCAAAAAAGGGCCTCTAAAGTGCAGGCTGGAAGGGGCACACAACAACAAGATCTTCCTCTTGAACTGTAAGTGATTACAGACACTAATATAAATCTGGCTAGAAGTGTCACCATGCGGCTGTCACTGTGCTTGAGACCATGAGGTCTTTATTCCTTTGTGTTCTGTCTCCTCGGAAACCTTTCACAGTATACTGAGGTTCAAGGGCTGAAGGCTCAGGAATCCCCGCCCTCGGATGACGTTTATACACAAGGAAGCGGAGCACGGAAGAGACAACCCCTTTGCACAGTGTGTTCTGCCAACAGAATTATGAGTATTCCATGGCTTTTGGAAAGAAGGAAGGAAGCAGCATATCCCCAGCTTCTCCTGAAGTGTGGGGAATGCCTGGGGATGGCTAGAGCACCGTAGGGTCTCAGGGAGGTGGCTCTGTATGTGTTTCCCGTGGCCAGCGGCACCAGTTCAGAGCGTGCCTTGATCCCAGGAGTTGTGAAGAACCAGAGACAGATTAGTTGATGGCAATAAATGTTCTCCTGCCTTCAGGTGGCTGCTACCGAGCCTCACAGAGTCCCAGGCAAGGGCACCCCTGCAGAGCTTGCCTTGGTCTGGCCTTAAAAGACAAGGTTCTGGTCAATAGGGAGAATTACTATGGTATGACCTGGTCAGTTGTTTTCTATGAGGTTTCTCCTCTAGAAAGAGCTCACTGCAGCATCAGTGCATGTTAAGAGGCATATTTTTTATTCTAAGCAGGGATTTTCGTTGTTTAGCATTTTATTTTGAAATAATTTAGCATTTTACAAAAAATGTGCAAAAGTAATACAAAACTCTCTGTATATATTTTCATCAAGGTTCTCCAAATACTAACATTTCACCCCATTCGCTTTATTAAATTCCCATTCTCTTTCCCTAGCCCCTTTCCTGCTAGATGGCTGTGTGTGTATTTCCTATAAACAAGAACACTCTCAGAACTACAGTACAATGATCAAAATCAGGAAATTAACACTGATATAGTACCATTAGCTAATTTACACACCTCATCCAAATTTAGCCAAGTGTCTGACTCCTGTCCTTTTTAGAAAAGGCGGTGGGGGGGGGGGAACAATGTTGTTCTTGGTTCATGATTCAGTCCAGGACCCAAGCTGTGTTTGACTGCCTTGGCTCTTCAGTTCCTCAGATTTGGGTTTTGTTTTTGGCTTTTGCTTCTGTGGGTGTCTTCCATGACCTCAAAGCCCCTGAGGTCATTCTCTAGAACGTCTCTTGGTTCTGGTTCAGCTGACGTCCCTTTGAGATTAGCTGTAGTTATGGTTTGGGGCAGGTGCCCCAAAAAAGAGATGCTGTGTCCCCCTGGGTGCCGCAGCTCAGGAGGCACATAATGCTGCCCTGACCCTTTTTTGGTGACATCATTGTGGCTCACCTAGGAAGAGTGTCTGCCAGGTGTTTCCACACATGTAAGTTATTATATTCCCCTGGCCCTTCATGCTGGCTCCTATGTCTTTATGTCAGGTCCCCTTCACTCTTTAAGCATCTCCCAGGCAGCCCTGGCTCCTTTTATTGGAGAATGGTATCTAGAAATGACCTGAGCATTAGGTTGAACATTTATATCAAGACAGAGGAAACACAGAACTGCAAGTTGTCTTACAGACCATGAAGACTACGAGAAAGCAATGAAAACTACAAGAAATCAATAAATCACATCTTACCAATTCTGCTTAGATGCACTCAGTTGTCCAACTTCATTCCATTGCCCTAGTCCAGGCAACACGTCAGCATCTCCTGCACCTGCAACCCAACCGGCCATCCCACACCTCCTCCAGCCCAGTCCATCCTTCACACTGCAGCAGGCAAAGCAAAGTGCAAAGCTGCTTTTCCCTCTCTGCCACAGACCTCCTTTGCCCTGGATACCAATCTGTTCCTGAGACACCTAAGGCCCTGCCTTCCTAGGTGCTGCCTCCTCTATGCTATCTCGGCCATCACCCAGGGTGCCTGTGCCTTCCTCAACCGTCCTCATTCCCTCTTTCTGCAACACTGTCTGCCTTCCAAGACAGTTAAGGTTTCCTCATCCTTCAGCCCCACTGATAGCTCTCCCCACATGACGGAATGTCCTGGTAGCATGTTGGAAACCGTCTGTGATAATGTGCCTCTATGAGGTGATCAGCATTGGTCTCTCCCACTGGGTTATGGGCTCCCAGACAGCAAAGCTGTGTCTGCCCTGCCAGCCTCAGACCCCAGCACCCAGGCAGTACCTGCATGTAGAAACTGCCTAAAATCTGTCAGTGAATGAGCACAAGAGAGGAACAGAGGACAGTAAGGGTGTTATTTCCTGGCTGTGTCCTGGTAGGGGAAGTTGGATCCCTGAGGAGACAGGCGCAGGCTGAGTGTAGAATGTGAGATGTGCAAGCATGTGAGGGGTTTAGACAAGCAGACCCAAGGTCCTTGCTTGCTATCGGTCACTCTGATCCTCCATCCCCGTGCCAGGGAGGCAGTGGGAGTGAGCTGTGCTGCACAGCTGAGAAAGACAGGATGTGGAACTACGGAAACAACACATGCTGAAGATCTCCAAGCTCATAAGGTCAGAGACTCGATGTGGTGACTATGTGGTAACCTATGCAAATGCCACTAGACTCTCTTCTTCCTCCCTCCCTGTCACTGCAGGGCCATACAGGCCTGACTTGTCATACAATCACCATGCACCTAGAAATAGCCATGGAAAAGCTAGAGGGCTTGCTAAGGTGTCTGCGGTATTCTGAAGACACAAATCCTGGAGTCCCTGCAAACAGCTGCTGACCACCTGGGACACAGAGTTCCACCCCTGCTAGGGGACGGCAGGCTTCCAAAGCCACCGTGTGCTACCACGCTGCGCCTCTGGGCCACTCTCTCGTTAGGGAGAATGTAGAAGTGGAGAAAGGCTCCAGGAATGGGGTCAGGGCTCGGAAGTCTTGAAACTCACTCTATCCTGGATGTGGTAATCAACATAAGTAGGTCTTTGCAGATAGATATCCTGAGCCATAAAACATCCACATATAAAACAGACACATATCCTGAGCTATAAAACATCCACAATCTTTTACTAGGGATCTGACTTCTAGGGTCTACCCAGGGGAAAGCATTCAAAAATGTGGCAACAGCTGCATTGCAGGCATCCAGTGAAGCATCATTTATAGCGCAGACACTGGACGACAATGCAAATATCTGGCCACTGCCAAGTAGGTAAATATGGCACAAACTGGTAAAATATACCTATCAATATAGGTATCAGCTATCATGAGTGTTTCTTAGGAAGGCCACATTAAGAAACACAGAAAATACTTATGAGATGTAAATAACTGGAAACATATCTAAAATTATATCCACCTTTACTAAAACCTGATAAAATACCGAGGGCGAGGAACTGGAACAAACTCTGGGCAGACGGAAAGAGCTGACTTTGTTTTTAATACTGTTACAATACTGTTTTTGTGCCAGTTTAATGACCAGAGTCAAAAGGGCAGTCACACTTATGCTCTCAGGTGAAATGAAGAAGAAAGCAACGTTGCTTCCCACTTCCTCGAGTGTCTGTGATGTTTCCGCTGCTCCTGGCACGGCAACACAGCTTCTCATTCCCGTCCAGGATTTCGCAGAGAGACCAGGGACTGTGTGAGCAGAAACACTGCCCGTGAACAAAAAGAGAGGAATGTGTGCCGGTACATGGTGTTCCCATTTAAATCTTTTCGGGGATTTCCTCATATAAATAAATCTGAAGATGCCAGGGTTCTATAAATAGGGCTAGAAACTACTGCCCTGATTCAAGAGAATCTCTTGTAAGATGACAGCAGAGAAGCTATTTTAGGGCAAAGTAAAAGATAAACCATGTTAGTCATTAGCATTTGGTTCTCTCGGGGACTAAAAAATAAAAATCACCAGCAGAGGGTATGTACTTGTAAACCTTCCCACACAGGGACTATGTCTGCGCTCTCTTTCCTAGAAATGTCCAGACTTGGCACCAACAGTGGAGGGAGGATGTTTACCAAATTCTCTTGTGAATTTTTTGGATTTTCAAAACACTCTCACTTGGTTTCCTCCACTAATTCTTTTCTTTTTTTCTTTTTTACATTTTTATTACTCAAACTACTTTTCCTTCAGCCAGTTAAAGAGACTGAGGAGAGAGCCTAAGGAAAGAAAAACAGAAAAGACACGGAGGACAAGAGATGGCCATTGTCCAGGCAGTGGCCCAGATGGCCCATCTCATCTTGGGTCTCAGTCAAGACCCAGAGGCCTAACATTTCTCCACTGTGTAAGCTCTAGAACACTTTATCCTAAACTGGGTAGACCGGCGACATGCGCCTATTGCAGGAGAAAACTAAAGTCCCTCCGTGGTCGGTCACAGGTATAAATAAAGCACCAATGTCCATGTTCAGTGAGTGTAACAGCCTTCTCCAGTGGGTGAACTGTGGATTCCTACTCAAAACCAAACACAAACCAGCAGGCTGTTCGCTCACAGGCAAGTATGGCAGAAGCTGTCAGGTAGGTAAATTGGGGAAAGTGCATTGTCTAGTGGTTCCCCTTTTCCTGATGACATTTCGAGTCAAAGCAGCAGCAAGAATTAGCAAATCAGTTTGCCAAGGAAAGTTATTTCCTGTTGCTAGCAAAAATAGGCGGTCTCTGTGAAAGCACTGATGGCCACCAATAACCGATGACTGCACACTGCCCTTGCCTTTGAGTCCACAGGAGCCTCACGCAGATGGCCACATGTGGGCAAGGCAAAACTATGGTGATTCTTCCTGTGAACGACATAGATAATTTAAGTGTTCACATTTCCAATGCTCTTGACAGCTACAGATATCAAGAGGTATTCAAAGCTAAAATAAAAGATCTGTTTTAGGCCCCTCAAATTTAGAGGTTTATATTTTAAAAGATATTTGTAGTCCAGAGAAACACTAGTAGTTGGGATTTCACATGAGATTCCTGCACTGATTTCCTGTCTCATATTTAGCCAAACAACTGGTCTGCTCCAGGTCACGACTGCCTCACTGCAATTACATCACTTGCTCAGATGCAAACACGGGAACATGCAGGTACCGTCATGTCGGGGCTTCGGGATTATTCTCAGGCTGCAAGGGCTGTGGTCCCTAGAGAGCGGTGAGAAATCTCAGCTTTAGCAAAGCTGCCAGAGAAGTTGAAAAAGTGAGGACGACATTCACCATTTTAAAAAACAATCATGGGCAACTTAGCACCCTTTCCCAAAGTGGGTTCTGTGTAAAGCTTACAGGTGCTGACTCTAAAACACTTCTGTGATCACAAATGTTTCAGATGCTCTAGCTTAGCTTGAGTGAATAGGTAAGTTTTCTTTTCTGTAAGATTTTCAGAGCCTCTAAAACCAAAAGGAAATGTAGAATTGCCAAGAAAACAATAGAGGATGCCAATTTTCCCAAACTTACTGAACCTGCATGGCTTTTTCCCCCCTCAGGACAACTCACGTAACTAGAATTCTAGAAAGCGAGAGGTAAAAAACGTGGAGAGATCTCAGTCACCTCAGCAATGTCAGAGAAGACTGAAACCAAGAAAGCCAGACCCTGTTCAAACCACGGAGAGCTGAGAGAGCCTAGCCAAGCCCCCTTTGGAAAAAAAACACGTCCGGGCCTCCCTGCTGTTAAAGCCTTGGCTCAAACACAATACCCACAGCCACTGAGGCCCCCCGAACCTGCCAAGGCTGGACACGGGGCTACTCCCAGGTTGCTCTGGGTCCTGCATCTATCTCCCATGCTGAGCTAAGCAGCTGTGCAATAATGTGTGTGTGCCCACATCTCTGTCTCCAGCTAGCCCGAGTCTTGGAAGGCAGACAGCACAGCACACTCATCTCTGTCTAGAGCCTGTCCAGGGCAGCACCTCACCTAGAGGAGTGCATCACAGGACCATGAGGTTAGAACATCCACCATTCAGTGGTGTCCACGCTGGAGGACATAAACGATGGTGAGCAATGCAATGGGATCTGCTACGTGTGTGGGTTTTGCTTGCACGGTTTCGGGGGTTCACACATCCCCTCATAAGTAATTAAATGACATATGAGTGTTCACTTAGGCACAATGAAATGCATTTCTGTCATTTGGGGCACTGCTGTGGCACACTGAGAAAACAACTTGAAGCTCGGGTCCTGAGTCTAAACCCACTTTTTGTGATGTATTTGTCAATGACCTTGGAAGATGACTTCATCCTTCCTGGGTCTCAGGTTCCTGAGGAGCACGTGTCTCGTGGTCACTCCTGCTCTACTCGAGGTCGTGAGGATGAAGGCAGTGATCACATGGCAAGGGGGTGGGCCACAGTAGCGGTGCCGTGTTCATGCAGTAAAGGGGTGTGGGGGGGCGCAGTAGTGGTGCCGCGTTCATGCAGTAAAGGGGCATGGGAGGCACAGCTGCGGTGCCATGTTTACGTGGGAAGTGGGGGGTGCAGCCATTGTGCCGCGTCCACAGAGGAAGTGGTGGGGGGGGGGGGGGCAACCATGGTGCCGCATTCAAATGGGAAGTGGGGGTGCAGCCATCGTGCCACATCCACAGAAGTGGTGGGCGCAGCCGTGGTGCTGCATTCGTGCAGGAAGGGAGGTAGGGCACAGTCATCAAGCCATGTTCATGCAGGAAGTGGGGTGGGGTGGACATCCTGCCACGTTCACGCGGCAAGAGGGGAAGTAGCCATGGTGCAGATTTGACCGTCCAGAGCTCCAACACACAGAGATGTCAGCAGGGCCCGCCTCCTCAGACAGAACAGGAAATGGAAGTTTCCAGAGATGCTGCCACGCATCAGTGCTGGAGGTGGGTTCTGCCCCAGCACCTTCCGAACACCATGGGCAGGAGCTCCCCTTCCGCACCGCGGCCTCTCGGTGCAGAGGGGAAATGGTTACAGGCCGGAGGCTTCCGTTGGGAGATAGGAGCCACGCGGTAGCAGAAGGAAAGGAGTTAGAGATGCAGGTGTGAGAGGGACTGAGGACAGAAGATTTTAACTTGAAAACGGCGGGATGAGTTGAAGTGCACCTCATGCTGACTCTTGCATGGGTGCAGCCACGAGGGACCATCCTGTGATGGCAGCATCTTATCCATCCTGCCAGGGCCAAGGCCCCGGGGGCTGCAGACCCAACTCACTGCAGCCAGCACCCCTCAGGGTCCCCAGCACTCAGGGTAAACTGCAGTTAGGCTCAGGCCCCAATGTCTTCTGATCTCCAAAGCCACCAGAAAAGGTGACATGTGCAGACTGTGGAGGTGCTAAGAGTAACAGGGCTTGCCAGAGGGTGGAAGGGGCTAAAGGATGGAGGAAGTCCATCCTCAGCAAAACCCACGAGCAAACTGCTTGGGATAGGCCCAGCTGCAGACGCACATTTGCAGGAGGCAGCATTCTCTCCATGCAACACATTCTGTGAGACCACCTGCACTTGGAGGCCAGGGCTAGTTTTGCTCATCAAAGATGGTCTAACACATTGCATGCAGTTAAAGCCTCAGGAAACCTAATTTTGATCATCAGTAAATAATTGTAAGCACAAACCCCTATCCAAAGTGATAACTGTGGTTCCAGAAAATTAATTTTTAAAATTAAGCAGAGGGAGAAGAACTGATTGGAATTAAGACAAGATTTATGTGCTATTACTAACGGGGTTAAACTATGTGACTAATTGTGTTTGAATAACAAATGGAAAAATGTGCTCTAACAACTCATTATGTAGCTGCACGAGAATCTTTATTGGCTGAAAGAAAGTGTGGCCTGTCAAAGCCACCCCAAAGTGCGCACAGAGCTTGTCTTAAGTTCATAAACAAACAAGTTCCTAATAGCATTACTGTACTTCTTCTTCACCGGCACTCCTCTCTATGGTGCCCCTGGGGACTCCCCGCCCTCTTGTCTCAGCACCTCTGCACATTTACTGCAGGAGTCAGTTCTCTGCCTGCTCCTGGTTTCTGCTTCTTCAGAATCTGTTCTTGGTATCATGAACCACAACCAACTCACTGGAACCTGTGGGGTCAGTGCACCCCACACGTTGCCTCGGTTGCCCTTGCCACCACTTTACATCTCTGCATACCTGGCTTACCCACCCGTATAAGGAACAGCTGCTTCTGGGTGACAAGCCCAACTCTGGTCTCACCAGCTGCAGTTGTGGAGAGAGGACAAGTGCTGTGACACAGGACAAGGCTGTGGTGGCTGCTATCTCCTGCCCTAGACATCCTGTTCTGCAAAAGCAACTCTCCTTACAATAGAGACCAGACAGGTTTGGTTTTGTTTCTTGCAGTCAAAGGCATCCTGAAGAGCAGGTGAAGCACAGTGTCCCACGCTTGCCAGGAGAGGGACTCCCCACATCTCAGCAGCTGGTGTTACTACTGTCATTACCTGCGATGCTGTGCAGCTGGAGTCTGGCCCCATGCCCAGGTCCTCTGTCCTTCTCAAAGACCAAGACCCTGGCAGTCCCAGGCTGGTGCATGGCAGGAGGGGCAGTTTCCTGGCAGTGGAGGTGCTGTCTTTAAAAGCCCCTGGGCCTCCTTCTCAGAGAGGTCTTCCTCTCCGATGGTCGTTACCCAGGATGTGCGAGGCACAATCAGGAAACTGAGGCTCCCTGATAAGTGGAATAAAAGCCTCCCAAAACCTCCAAGGAATGAAGGGCTATTCAGAATTGGGCGTGAAGCTCCTCCACTGCTTGCACAATTGCATCTCCTTTCAGCAGCAAATGCCAGTGTGTGCTGCATTTGGGAGGTGATGCTTCAGCCCCAGGCAGGAGGCTGCACAGACTCAGAGTGTCTTCTCCAAACTCAGCAGGGTGCTGACCTCGGAGGTCTGTGAGGGGCAGGAAGAAGACTAAGGCTTTGGGCTCGTCTAGCTTGAGTACATTTCCTGCCTGTACCTCTAGTTGGCTGTGTGACTCCAGCCAAAGTATTTCACCTTGTGGAGCTACAGGACCTTGGTTTCACCATATGAAAACAGTCTCTCCCTTGTAGCAAGTGGAAGTGCTGTGAAAATCAAATGTGTAGTACCCACCAACCAATAGATGCTAAAAAACAGGAAAATTAAGATCTACCTGATAGAATCTCTTAAAACCCAAACGTGAGTCTTGGTCTAACATCATCTGATTCAACTGAAGCCTCTTCCTTGTCCATCTGGAATGCAGAGAAGCTATTCCTTATGCTTTCTGGTGATGCTCTTACAGACACCTGAGCTAGACTCTCAAGGGAATCTACTTCAACCTTTACCAATTTTGCAAATTCTCTTCCATAACATATATTCATTTGTTGATTCATTATATTTTCAGTTATCCCTTGACTTAAAACATTTCTTTCAAAGACCTACTGGCTGTCCCTGCTCCACGGGTGAGGATGACAGGGAAGAGGGCCCAGGGTGCGTCCTCAGGGCTGACGTGGAGATACAGCCAGCACAGCCTGGGAAGGGCGAGGCCACCCCTGCTGCAGAGTGAGATGCTGCTGGGACGTTCCAGTGACAGGAAGTGGGACCCCAGGCAGCCCCCTCCCTGGGGATGCTGACAGGTGAAGGGACCTTCCCCCACAAGGAGTAAGTTGCACCTCCCTGTACCTCTCTGCTGCCTGTTCCAGCCTCTGGACCCAGAGCATAGGAGGCGTCTCTCCCACATATGTGCTGTAGGAAATAACCACAAGTGCCCCAAATGATCCTTAACCACTTCCCATTTTCTCCTTTGCCTCCTGCCACAGCCTCTCACCATCGGGTCCCTCCGCTTGGGATGAGCACCATGTGACTAGGGTCCTTCTCAGAGGGACAATGGCATCCAAGACAGAACACAACAAAGCCACTAGCTTCTAGAAAACCTATTTCTGTCAGAGCAGAATGGTCAAGCCAGCCACCCAGGAAAGGTCACACTGGACTTCTGACTGGAGCCACGTGTCTAACTGACTGAGCCCTTCTCTCAGAAGCAGCAGTGGCTGCAGCTGCCATCCTCTTGGTGATACTTTTGTAGCTGCATGTGCAGACGTCATTTTGAAAGCCTATTTAACGTAATCCTTTTTTAGATTCAGGCCATCATCCCAGCTTGCTGAGCCCTTAGTGGATGCTGGATCCAGTGCCCATCAGGGAGTGTCCCTGGCGTGCCAGGCACAGGGAGACAATGCAGACACCACAGGAGTCACCTCACAGGACCCCACAGCCGAACCCAGCAGGTCAGGACCTGCCTGCCAGGGTGTATGCTTCAGCCCACACCGTGCTTACAGAACACTGAAATGTGCAAGATGTGGAGAGTTCAGGTTTTCAGTGGCAATTCTGATTTCTCTCAAAGCATCCAATTTTCTGGGGACACTGGTCCTGTGCTCCTGCTGGTCATGCTCGGCTGGTGGGCGATGGCTGTGGACACAGGGCCCCTCCTCCCCAGCGTGGGCACTGACGCTCAGTCTTGCCTTGAGGAGCTACTTCTGCCCTGACTTCTGACGTTGCTGAGCTGAGTCCCTCCTCACACAGCAAACAGCCAGGATCAGAATGCAGGAACCGAGAAGGCCTTTAGGACAAGCCCCCTACAGGGTGTCGCACCCACCAGCCTCAACAGTCAAATGTACCT
Source organism: Rhinopithecus bieti (assembly GCF_001698545.2). Classification (NCBI taxonomy): domain Eukaryota; kingdom Metazoa; phylum Chordata; class Mammalia; order Primates; family Cercopithecidae; genus Rhinopithecus; species Rhinopithecus bieti. The sequence continues at coordinate 3,152,653 of NW_016804488.1, forward strand.
ACACACATGGCTCCCCTCAGCCTCTCAGAGCCTTCCGAACTTCACCCAGCACCCGCCAGAGGAAAATGGCACCCCACTCACCTTTCTCTCCTCTCCCATGACCTTAAAGAGGTGCAGCAGAGGGAGATAGTCACCAGGCTGTGGCGGGGGGCCAGCCCGCCTGTCAGGGTCCTCTACAGTGTGTGTTGGGGGGGCAGGGGGGACAGCTCTGGTATTTACCCAGGATTGTCTGGCACCTGGCCCAAGCCCCAGGTCTCGGATCACGTCCTCCTGTGGTGCCCCTTCCTCCCAACACCCGAGGCCAGCTCCAGGCACACTGCATGGCGCTTCCTCAACGCAGAAGGCCCCAGTGGGTCTGACGCAAAGGAGGACCACCGCAGCCTGTGTCTGCCAGGGCACCAAGAGCAAAGGGAGCCTCACCATAGAGGCCCAGTGGCACCAACTAGACCATGGGCCCAGCCTCTTCGACAGGGGCATGGTGCTTGGCCTCAGGGCTCACAAGTCTTTGCTGTATCAATCACCCTTACCCACAACAGCCTGTCTTTTCAAATGAGTCATAAAGCAGTTAAAAATGCCCTGTTGATTCTTACCACAAATATCCAGTTTCCTGAACACTGACTAATTTAATTTCACCACCTTCTGGAGGAAAGAAATTAAACACTCAGAAAGGAATTCTTATGTATTTGCTGTTTTGGTAAGTCAATGAGGAGATATTATTAAACTGAAATAAATGAAATCACTGAATAAAATTAAATCCCATTTAATAAATGATGGAATGATCACCCCAGAATCCATACCTTCTGACGAAAGTCACTCACTGGTGACAAGGAGGACTGCTGTCACCTCTAACAGACACTATGTAAAACCATACAGTACGGTTCCTCTACGCACTCTCCTGGAGCAAAGGAGGATGTCTACTCTTCCATGAGGGAACAGGTCTGTGTGCTCTCTCGCTTTAATGGTGAAGCCAGAGAGTACAACCTCTGGTAAACGCAAGACCAACAGACTCTGGCTTAAATATTACCAAACAAGCCAAAACATTGCTCTTTTAAAATTCATCATCAACAACAAAATAAAACAGGAAGCCCAAGAAGTCTAGACAGACAACTCCAAAACATCTCACACTATTTATGACCACCCAAACACGAGTGAAGGCCCATGAGCCAGTGGCAGAGGTGGGTGGAGGTGTCTGGGTTTACCAGCTCCAGATTTCCATGCTTCCATCAAGGGTCTGACCTACCCAGGTGTGGAACCCATAGCACGTTGGGCAAACTGCTCTTGGGGCTCCCCCAGCCCAATGCTGAGCAGCTGCAGGGTGGGTGCCAACCCAGGTGGGGGTATTAACAACCCTGGGCAGGACCAGGGAGGTGAGACCGACCCTGCACTGCTCCTGTAGAAGCACCTGGGCAGGACCCCAGACCCAGAAGAGGAAGCAGAGCCTGGGCAGGGTGAGGAGGTTGAATCCAGGGCAGGTGAAGGACAGCAAGGCAGGAAGGAACAAGTGGGTTGTTGGATGGCGATGTCCCAGCACGTGGATCTCCGATCAGAAGTAGCTCCCTTTGCGCTGGTGTAAGTCTCCCCCAGCTGGAGGATCACAGGTTTGCAACTCAGCTATTCCCGCCAACCCAGATGACTCAAGCAAGCCCCATGGGTACCTTTAGCAAACTCGGCACAGCACTCAGGAAGAACCTGGCCAATGCAGGGTCACAAAGCCAGGGTGCAGTCATCGTGGAAGAACTTGGTAAGCCTGCCTGGGGCTGCTGCATGCTCTGGGATCCCCAGGGAGAAGACGCAAGGCAGCTGGGGAAGACCTCCTTGTCCTTCTAGATAGAGTAATGGCTGCTTTCTTTTTGGCACATGCCTGTCAAGTCCTAGACCACCAACTACTCCATCCTGCTTCCTCTCAGATAGCTCTTCACTCTGTCACCATCATGCTAAGCTCACGAGAGCAGGGCCCACTTTGCGGCCAACCTCTTAGTCTCAGGGTCTGGCAAAAGCCCCGGCCGTTGTAGGGGCTCAAGTTGAGTGAAGGGAGAGAGCTCAGAGGGAGGTGGCATTGGAGGAATCTCGTGCTGCTGAATAGGACGCTGAGGGCTCTTCTCTACCCATGACTGCTCCCATGCAGAATTTTCCCTCCCCTCCTTCCTTTCATTAAGTCCTGTGGCCTGCAGCCTTTGCAGGGCACTGAGCTTGTGTCTTACATGTCTAGAAAGGAGCCACACCAGAGCTGCAGGTGGAATTCAGACCCGTGAGGGCCCATTAAATGCTGCAGTGAGACCACTGCCACTCTCCCGCCCTGTCCCAGCATGCGGGCCAGGGGGCTCAGCATAATGTGAGGAGCGCCAGGTCCACGTCATGGCAGTTGCTTGCTCTCAGACCTGGGGTCTCTGGACACCAGCATCTGATCTCTCTTATCGCATTACAGAGCTACCAAGGAGTCACTTAAAAAGGAGAGAGGCAGGGCCGGGCGCGATGGCTCACGCCTGTAATCCCAGCACTTTGGGAGGTCGAGGTGGGCGGATCATGAGGTCAGGAGATCGAGACCATCCTGGCTAACACAGTGAAACCCCATCTCTACTAAAAATACAAAAAATTAGCCGAGTGTGGTGGTGGGCGCCTGTAGTCCCAGCTACTCAGGAGGTTGAGACAGGAGAATGGCGTGAACCCGGGAGGCGGAGCTTGCAGTGGGCCGAGATTGCACCACTGTATTCCAGCCTGGGGGACAGAGCGAGACTCCGTCTCAAAATAAATAAATAAATAAATGAGAGAGGCAGAAGAAAGGTACTAATGCCTGTGGGAATTTCAGAAGGCTTTGGCTTCAAAGCTTGGGCAAGAATGATTTTTCCTTTCTCATGGAAGTTTAAATATCTCTACTTTTTCCTCCCCTGTTCCTTTCCTCATGAATCTGCTATTTAATAGTGAACAAAATGACATGAATGAGGACGTTTCCAATCACCTCATTATCCCATTACCTTCCATAGATTTCGTTATGCTTTCTTCTTTTTCTGTGTTAACTGAGTTCTTATCCGTGAGTGAAGCTACTTTATGTATCGGGTCCACTTTGTCAATTTTTCTACTACTTCAGAATCCTTGACTAGACCTTGGTCTCAGCATTACTTCCTCTGACTTGAATGAAGGGAATAAGAACACTAGATTTTTCTTTTCCTCAAGCAAGGGGCAAGGAATGGAGCCAGAGCTCTTTGCCCAGCACCAACCCCCATCGTGATCCTAGATCCAAAGCCCTGAGAAGTGGCTGGAGGTTGTCTAGCACTTGCTACCCACTGCGTCGGGAAAACACACTTTTCATGAGATCAGAAGTCAACACCAAGTACAGATAAAGAAACGTCCTTTCAAGCAAGTCGAAAAAAAAAAAAAAAAAGAACAAAGAACAAGGACTTTCTACAAGTAGTTCTGAGTGAGAAACATCCTTCCTGCTGTTATTTCTGTGGGCTTGAGGACATTAGTGACACAGATACCAATGCCACGTTCTCATGGGGAACTAGCTCTGATCCCAAGAAAAACACCAGCAGGCAAAATTCCCTGGTTTCCTTGTTCTGCTTACAAATTTGGACAATCCCTGGGGGTGGAGGCCAGTTTTCTTGCCAAAGGCTGAGAGAGCCAGATAATATTTTCATGGTCTTATTTTAGAATGGGTAGCTCTGTAAACAACCTCAGTGACAAAACCCACAGACAGCTTGTCTGGATCCTTTTTTGAAGCAGAAGGTCATCGGCGAGGTAGACATCCCAGATGCACTTTAGACATGTGACAAAGTGCACAAGCCCAGCCAGTGCTGGCTCCCAGATGAGGGACACTTACCTCACCTTCTAAGTTTTGATAGTGCCATAATGCAGCCTGCTCCGGGGGCCTGAGGTCAGAACGGGACCCATACTTGGGAGCCAGCGGGTAATGGAAGAAAGGTCTATCTCTCAAGAGGGCAGACCTGGCATGGCACGTGACAGGCAGATTTGCAGAGAAAGGGATGACTGGTCTGTCCCACTTGAGAACAGCAAAGGTAGAGAAGTGAGAGCAAGTAGGGAGAAGAGATGATTCAAGTAGAAGGGCAAAATAACTTCTAAACAACATGCATGTAGCAGAAGGAAGTCAAGGTCCCGGGAAGCCGATCAGCATAGTGGCTGCAATCACAGGCTCCGATCCTGAGGCTGGGTCACACTCAGCCACACCATCAGGTCCCAGCCACACTCAGCTCAGCTGCTTATAGGGGCCTCCCTTCCCTCAACTGTGGAACAGAGGGAATATGCGTACTTAATTCATATGGGATGGCATGAGGAGGAAATGAACATACAAATAAACAAAAAGTAAACATATCCACCACTTACAACAAGGCCCGGCACACAGAAATCCCTCACTCCATAAACATCAGATGCTGCGGTTCTAATGATCACCTCCACCCCTAGGGGTGTTCCTCCAGAGGCTGCAGCCCGTCCCGGCTCACAGCCCTGCCAACTGGTGGGGAGGAACTTGCAATCCTTTTCTCTGGCGGTTTCTCTGCTAAGCTGACTTGCTGGCTGTTTGACCTTGGACACATGACTGAAACTCTCTGTGCCTCAGTTTCCTCACATGGGGACAATGGTTGTGTCCTATCTACTTCATGGATCTACTTTAAATAGAAACAAGTTCAAAAAGGGGGCTATTGCCCTGTGGGTCCAGTGGAAACTTTTCTGCTTTCAGCAGATCATATTCAAAGTCAGGACTACAAGACAGAAACTCTTCAACTCCCATGTACGGACATCCAGCTGTCCGGGTAAGCCCAGCATTTTCACATCTATTATTGAGCCAGTGGTGAAACTTTTTCAAAGAACTAAGATTCATCTTTAAACATCAATCATTGTTATTACTTGCCATTTTTATGAGACTTTTTCTAAAATATACAGATACATGGAGTTTAGATCAATAATGAAAAGAGGTTTAATTGGTTCACGATTCTGCAGCCTGCACAGGAAGCATGGTGCGGGCATGTGCTCGGTTTCTGGGGAGGACTTAGGAGCTTACAATCATGCCGGAAGGCAAAGCAGGAACTGCAGGAGTGGGAGTAAGAGGAAGAGAAGCCACACACTTTTAAACAACCAGATCTCGTGAGAACTCACTATCGTGAGGACAGCAGCAAGTCACGAGGGATCTACCCACAAGATCCAATCACCTCCCACCATGCCCTGCCTCCAAAACTGGGGATTACAATTCCACATGAGATTTGGAGAGGACAACATCCAAACTGTATCAGTCTCATTGGACCACAAGAAAAGAACGGAGAGAGAAGATCCCAGGACTTCCCGCCCTTCTTCCCAAAGTAATAATCTGGCACATCTGTGCAGATCCCAATATTCTGGCACATCCCTAAGCCTGGGCTCCAGCCAGAGGCACACTCACCTGCTTTGCGGCGGCCTGGCTCGGAGGTAAAGAACCCGGCGTGAGCACAGGGGGGCTCCCAGGGCCACAGAGTTCAGGAAAAGGATTGGGGATGGCCGGCAGAGACGAGGTTCTAAATTGCTGGTCTTCCTCCTGAAGGCGCCTGGAAGGCAGGGATAAGTGCCTGTTAAAAGCTGCCATTCTCCACATGACCCACAGTCTTACCACTGTGGTGATACACCCAGAGAGCGGAACACAGCGCTTCTAGGAGTCACTGGCATGTCCACGTTCACAGTGGCATCCTTCACAATAGTCAACAAGCAAAGGCAACCCAAGGATCTGCAGATGGATGAATGGATGAAAAAATGTGGCATATCCATACCATGGACCACTACTAGGCCATGAAAAAGGAAGCACATTCTGACACAGGCTACAACAGGACGAACCCTGAAGACATTATGCAGAGTCAAACATGCCAGTCACAAAACCAGAGACACTGTGTGATTTCACACAGTGAGGTAGGTAGCATATTCAAACCCATAGAAAGTAGAATGGTGGCTGCAAGGGACTAAGGGGAGGGGAATGGGGAGTTGCTATTTATTGGGGACAGAGTTTCAGTTTCACAAGATGAGAAAGTTCTGGAGATTGTACAACCATTGTGAGTGTGCATTACTACTACTGAATCATACCCTGAAAAAACAGTTAATATGGTAAATTTTATGTTACATGTATTTTACTAAAACGAAAACTTTAAAAAATTGTAAGTTGTCATTCTCAGACCCAAAGGGTATCTGGTATCAATTCTCTTCTTCATTAGGCATCCCGGGGGGACGGGGGTGCAGAGGTTCTGTTGTCCTGGGTGCGTGCTCATCTCAGGCGGCACTCAGTGCCTGACATAGCATCAGCTCCAAATACCTCATCCGTTTGATCAGTGAATACCTAATGTGTGAAAGGTTTTCTGCACAGGAGCGTTTTCATGAGGACAAGTGTTTGTCAATGTCCTTGAAATGAGCATTAATCTAATCAAACAAAAATACAAGAAAAGGCTTTGTGTGTTCTCACCTGAATTATGCAATGGATGCTTATTTATATAAAAAGGTTGTTGATACTGAATTAATTCCAAATTATAGCTTCACATAGCTGTTCTCCCAAAGCCTGTGTCCACATTAGAAACACACCTTAGAAACACATGCTGAATCCACGCACCACCTCTACTTTTCTGGCACTTCTCCAGGGGCATCTGTTCCCTCCTCAGAAAAATGCACAACCCACTTGTCATACAACTATGCAACACACGCACAGTATGACGAATCAGAAGCAACTGTGAACAGCAGAGAAATCAAGTTCAAAGTCAAAGCAAATGCCAAGTGCCCGGCGCCTCCCCTCTGTAGAGTAACTTCTGGCCCACACCTCCAGGGCACTCCTGGGCACACAGCCTCCTCCACCCTTCCTGAGGCCACGCGGCCCTGTCCACAGCCTCCTACCTTCAAGGAGAGGGGAGCAAACCTCACATTATCTTCACTCAGCATTTCCAATCCCTCCCCATGTTTAAACACACCTCAGAAACCCCCTTTACAGGCTGTGTCTTCAAGTAATTTTTTTTTTACCATTTTTACGATTTCACAAAATCAACAATCCGTTAGCTTTCCTGGGAGATTTGCCACTACAGAAACACACTTTGTGACCACTTTACTTTTTCTCTTTTACCAACTTTCCCTATTTTTAAAGGAAGATCCCGCTAGCTATCCCACATAGACCAGAAAATGATGCATGGATTTAAAATTATGAGAACTCACATGGCATGAAGGGAATCAGTGCTGTGAAATACAGGAAAGCCGTTCCTATAATGGTTTGATGACATGCCAGAAAGTTTATTTTTACTGCAAACAAATCCCACTCTTCCCATAACAGCCTCAGCCTTGGCAAGGCATCCAACTGAAAGGTCTGGCTGTTGTCGTACAGGAGGAGATGGATAAAAGGGGTGGCCAGTGTCACTTTCAGGACATTCCAGTCCACGGCTTCTAGCCAGTGACTTCACCCCGAAGAGATAATCTGATGTTTCAGTGTCCACAAAAGCTTATCTCTTTATTGGGTTGTTTTGAGCATTTTAAAAAGTCCTGTGTTGACTTTAAAGTGGCTCAGAGACATCGCCTAAGGCAAGACTAAGGGACATCACCCAAAGACAAAAAATCACCACGAAAGAGGCTCACAATAGAAGGGACAGTGACTATGGAGAGGGGTGCTGAGATTTAGGGATGTCAGTGATGGTGACAGGAACTGCAGAGCTGGTGTGGCGAGGTGCGGGTCCTTCTGCTCTGTGCCTGTGCCCTGGCCCACTTGCGTTTGTCTAGAACACATGTGTGGCCCTTGCACTCTCAAAAGCCTGGGTTGCTTCTCCATACAGGATTGGCTCACCTGTTGGCTCTCCTGTGTGTGAGGCCTTCTTGCCCTTTCCAAGCGTCTCCTCTGCCCATACCCTGCCTGCACCCCAGCTCCCTTTGGGTTGCATGGCAGCCCCTGGGAAGTTCCTCTGCAGCGTGCACCATGTTCCGTGCTCCCCGGTACCCAGCAGCATGCTCCGTAGCCACTTCCCACCTGCTGCAGTGGGCCAAGTTACCGCCCCGCTGTGCCTCGGTTTCCTCACCTGGGAAGCGAGGGTAACCCACACCACCTCCCTCCGAGGACACTGATAACAAAGGAGGAGCTCATCAGCATCTGTACACAGTAAGCGCTCAGCAAATGGCCTCACTTCACAAAATAAATCTTTGGTGATTCTAGATTGATAACCACATTTTTTTTTTAATCCACCTGAAAGTGAGAAACAAAACTACTTATCTGAGAGGACACCAGTGAGAAGAGTCTGGGCCCAAGGAATAGTGCCTGTGACCCTGTAGGGAGAGGACTTTGCCACAGAGCAAGACTGCTCCTCCACCCCAGGGACTTAGCGCAGGCAGCCCTGGGGAACATATGGGCAAGTTCAGCCAGAACTCGAGGTTCAACTTCAGTAGTTGCTGGGCAACTACTCCAGCAGGGAGGTAGGCCTTCTGGCTTTCCAGCCCACCCTCGGGCACCTTCGCCATGCAACTGCAACTCTATATTCCCAGGCGCTCCCCAAGGCTACTGTGATGCTCCCAAGAGAAAAACAGCTCTCCCACTAGACTTAACTAAGTACAAGAGCTAAGTACAAGGGGTCATCTTTCAAAGAACGAAGTCGAACAAACCCTGGGACAGGCATCATTCAGCATCAATGAATATGACAAAAAGTGAGAAGTCGGAGGGGAAGCCGGGGTGGGAAGCTGGCAAAGCAGCTGACCACAGGCGCCAGGGCCACTGCACCCTCTCCCCTCCGTAAGAAACAGCGGCCACCTGGAGCAAGGTGATTATCTGGGCTGCGGAAGACCGAAGATGTCAGACCACAAAGAAAACTCTCAGAAGTTTCTAGAAGCAAGGAAGATCCCTGGAAATGAACGGAGCTCCCCGGAAGACGGGGTGCTGAGACAGGAGGCACCAGAACCCCATCCTGACAGAGGCCAATGAGGGCAAGGGGCAGTCCCAGCAGAGATGGCTGTACATCCTTCACGAAGGCCCAGAGAGGCAGGCAGGGTCCCACAGAGCCCCACGCCATCCCCGCCATGGACTGCAGCAGGGCAGACAGGCCGATCCTTGAGGGCTGCCCCTGGCTCTCAGCTTGACTCTACAAAGATCTTCATTCAGAATGTCTAAGGTGCTCTCAGCATCTTCTCCTTCAACATGACCGTTCTCTAGACACCCTCCTCCCAGGCACTCGAGACAAAATCCAAGTCACCCTCCACATACTCTCTGTCTCCTCACAGCCCTGGCAAAATTCAAGTGCTGGCAAAACACAGCTGCTCCTCCTCGGCAACGTGCTCAAATCCCCTTTCTTCATCCTCGAGCAGCACACAATCATCTTCCATTCGGGGGCTCCTGAAACCGCTTCCAAACCAGCCATGCTGTGCCAACCCTGCTGCCCTCTACCACTGCCCCCATGACCCCTGGTAGCCAGAATGCTGGTGTCAAAACTCAAATCCAGCCCCTTCACGCACCTGTCCAGAACTCTTTCCCACGTGGCTCCTGAAAAAGGCACACAAAGTGTTTCAGCACTGGCCTCCATCTGCATCATCTCTTCTGCTTATAAAACCTCTGCCTCCATCTATCTGAGCTCCTACCACCCTTTGACATCTGTTCAGAGATCCCATCTCCCAGGAACCTCCTTCAATGTCCCCAGCATGTTCCTCCCTCCAGCCTCCCTGTTTCCACAGAGATGTGCCTACCCATGAATTAGCAGAGGAATGTGGCCAAATGCAACTCCAAGGGAGGTCTGGGGTTATACGACAAGCTCCAGGGGGTGCTGTAGCTGCTAGCCTCCCAACCCTACTCTGGGTAGTGAGGGCTTGGGGCATGCAATCAGTTCCATGGCTGTTCTTTCAATCTTCCCAGAGATTTTTCCTCTGGTGGTTTTCCTGCATATCCCTCTACCTAGCACAGTGCCTTGCACATAGCAGGCACTCAATAAAAGGTACTGGAATTGAACCGGCTACAAAATTCAACCCAAGCACGGCACACCACACAACACTCAGTGTATCCGTTATCCCATCAAAGGAATGTATGTGCCTCTTGGTTTTGCAAGGCCAACACTGTTCCCCCCAAGACCATTTAATTCACAGAGAGAGATGTCCCTGTCGACAGCTCTCACCCTTGGAGAAGGCTCTGCCCGCGAGGCCTGGACCTACCTGACAGCAAGGATGTGCACAGGCTGGGAGCGCTGCACCCTCTGCCTCGGGGACACCTGTGGCTGGACGGACCGAGGGCCTGAAGCCCGAGGTTGGCTGCGGGCATGCTGGCCATTCTGCAGGAGGGGCACCGTGTCTGACTGCATGCTGCAGGCTGAGTACAGGCTCTCCAGGGATGCGTTCATATCGTTCACCAGGGCTTCCAGGTCCACATCATCCTCTGCACAGAAAAAGGCAAGAGCAAAAAAGAAACTTCAGCAGTGGAGAGCAATCAAACCCAAATGTACATCTTGGTGATCAGGTTCCAAACCTCAATCCTATTTTTCAAATGTTACGTAAGGGGTAGTGGGGCAACACTGAGAGAAGTATGACTGTATGGAAGCATGCATATTACATGTATTCATCATGATTGACGTTGCGAGGCAATTGCAATTCAATCATTAGAGCTGGGCTGCATTTCTACCTGTCTCTAGGCAGAAGCCATTTGGAGCATCTGCTCAGTTCCCTTCAGTACCCTGTTCTCTCCTCCCCACCCACTCCGGTAGGCCACACACAGCCATAGCTGCATAGCACCACCCCACTGGCCTGGACTCAGCTGACTGAATCACAGGTGCCTCCCAAGATCAGGACTCTCTCCTCTCTGGGATTCCAGAAGTGAAACAAGAGACAGAAACAGAGCAGCACCCAACACTGACACTGGTTCCAGCCCAGAAAGGTTAAGTAGGAGCTGAAACTGTGACAGAGGTTTATGTGTGGCTGCTACTACAACACATGCCTGTGGGCTTCGGGTGCCCACCCATCCTCTTGATTGGCCAGAGTGCAGAAGGAAGCCCATCTTCACATCTTCTCTCTCTGCATGGGGCATGGTGCCGGGTTTTAGCTAAACACTAGACTAGACTAGATGCTGTGAAGGTATTTTTTAGATGCAATTAACATTTAAACCACAGACTTTGAGTAAAGCAGATTGTTCTTCCTCATGTGAGAGGGCCTCAGCCCATCACCTGAAGACCTGAATAGAAGAAAAAGCCCGGCCTCCAAGGGGAAAGATGGAATTTCGCCTCCAGACCTGAACTGCAACCCTTCCCTGGACGTCCAGCCTGCCAACGTGCCCTGCAGATTTTGGACTTGCTAGCCTCCACAGTGTCATGAGCCAATTCCTAAAATACATATGTCTCTCTCTGTATATAGCCTATTTAATGGGTCGCAGCCCTATCTCTGTTTCTCTGGAGAAGCAGACTTAACACACACGGGCTCAGGGTCACAGACAGCAAGACCCTCTTCCTACCAAAGGCTACAGCGTTTGGTTGGTAGGAAGGAAAGCAGAGACTGGCACTTGCAAACTTGCTCACCCTGGCCTGCTCCTATTGGCTCTGGGCGCAGGGCCTGGGACATGGGCTTCCTATTTCTTAAAAGTCCTCAACTCTAACATGAGCTTAGCAATAGTGTCCACCCCACAGGGGGGTTGTAAGGACTAAGTTAGTTATTATCTGCTTTATAACAGAGCTTGGCACACAGTAAACAGGAAGATGTTATTTATTAGCCCTATTTCATCTATTTCTTACAAAATAACAAAAAGTGGTCGTTATTAACCTGGCTTAACAGCTGAGGAAACAGGCCTGGAAGAATTAAATCACCTGCCCAAGGTCACATAAACAGTATTGAAAACAAGCTTTGCAACCCTCATTCTCCCCTACCAGGTGTGTGTTCCTCACAGAAGCTCCAGAGGGGCACTCTGCCCTCTGGCTCGGAAGGCTTTTATTTTAAAGGACTCCCCTCATCTCCCAAGGTTAAAGGGCATAACAAGACAAGACATAAGGAAACCAAATGACAAAAGGAGGGAGGGAGGTCCTGGGCAGCCACAGTAGTGCAGAGGATATGGAGAGGGCAGGGTCACCCCGGGGGTAGAGCTTCGGCTTCTGGGGTGAGTGGGACAGTAGGATCAGGGTTTAGCCAGATCACGCTCAAGATCCTGGTGAAGACAGACAGACAGAAGGGAGGGGTGAGGACAGAAGGGAGGGGTGAGGACAGAAGGGAGGCTGCTGAAATGGCAGCGATGAGACCACTGAGGCCTGGCCAGCACAGCTCCTACTGGAAGAACAGAGGCCACATTCAACCCAGGCCCAGGGGAGAGGGCAGGGGCTGGGGAGCAGCAGGCTGGAAGAGGAAGGGTGCCTTAGAAAGATGGGTCAGATGGATCCGAAGATGTGGACTGGGTGAAATCAGCAGCTGAGACTCAGCAAGCAGGGCCCTGTGTGCCCAGGATCTGTGTGGAAGGAGGGAAGAAGAGAGATGTTGCCATAGTTCGGGTTGTGAGTGGTCAAATATTAATCCCGGCCAGATATTAAAAGGACAAAGTGCTGAATCAATAATTAATAATTACTGCATAATCAATAATTAATGACAAGGGAGAACACTCAGAGTCAGCAGGCGAACTCTTGCTCATAGTTCTGGGGAGGTGGGCGGGGTGGGGGGCAGAGTTGGTTGGCAAAAAATCAGGACCCCTGGAGGGGTAGGCATGTACCTGCCTGAGCTCCCCGAGGTCCCGAAGGCTTGTGTTGTGGCCTTAGGCAGAGGAGAGTCTCTCTGTGAACTGCTGGAGCGAAAACTACTGTCCAGAGAACTCTGCCTGCCAAAGACGAGACCTCAGTTCTGTATTTATTGAGACTGCTGCATTCATTTTGAGGAAAAGTTCTAGTAGAGACCACGGATTTGGGGCTTCAGGAAAGTTCTAGAACGTATGTATCCTGCGCCCACTCATCTCCTACACTCCTATTTAGCTGACAGGGAATAGTTGCTTAATTGAAGCTCTGCAAAACAATGAGCATGAGTGCCACTCTTAACTTACCATATTAACAGCTCAATATTTCTATCTCAATGGGCCATCTAAAAGTCAATACTGGCTAAAACACAAAGTTCACTGTAAGTATAGTCGGTCTTGGGTGATGCAGGAGGTTGGTCTCAATGCCGCACACATGCAAACATGTCTACACACGTGCACACACATGCACGTGTGCTGTGGGGCCACGCTGCCAATTCAATGCCAGGCTTTTATCCTGCTTTGGACATAAAACAGTGGTACAGTTCTCACTCTGGGACTGCTCTCTTCTAGGAAAATAACATGTTTTCATTCCCTCTGGGGAATTTTCATGTGCAGTTATTTCTCTCTATGCATTCCCAACAGCCCCTGGCTGTGCTCCCCAGGCAGGCAGCCCCCCGGGTCTCCCATCCTTTTCCTGCTAAGCCTTCTCTCAGTCAACCAGATCATTCCTGGGTCACATCTCTGCAATTAGATCAAATGTAAAGTACTTCTGTCATTATTCAAAGTAAATACAAGGTAATAGATGCCAAAATATAAATGCAACACATGTCCTCAAAATGCTTTTACTCTCCTCTGAGGTGGATTATTTGTACAACTATTTTTTACTTCAATACATTCAATCCTGAATCTTTTCAACAAAGCCAGGTCAGTCTGATAACTCAATAGGTTATAATCTTCATAAACTGAATCCAACCACTCTATCTGGATGTTTCAAACCTTCATACTTTCCAGAGCCATTAGAGCAAAAATAAAACTTTTTAGAAAATTTAAAATGCCTACTTTAGAAACAACCGTTAAATGTCCTGTGGGGTTCACTAGCATTTTATCTGTTTAGATAATAAAATCACTTATGGTTCTCAGACTTACAAGCTTCACTAAATTCTAATGAAGAGCGACAGTTAAATCTTCCAAACAGGGGTTTTAAGTCTGATTCAAAAGAAGACACTTTTTCATATTCTACACCAATTTTTTTTAAATTACTACATTAAGATACAACTGAAATCACACTGAGTTCTTGTAAGTATCCCTATGGCGTCTATTCTGTCAGCTAGTCTACCTCAGTAAGGACTCTGTGTGCCACCTCTGTGCATGTGGCCAACTGCAAAATTCTTGTCCAGTCCCACGAATCGAAGTGGATCAATAATCACCCATTTGTGAAAGGCCTTCTGCCATGTAACAGAAGTGGGAGAATCAAGTAAACAAATGCTTCTCGCAGTGAATATTCAGATTGTCTCTTTAATGTTAACCTGATGCCAAAATATTCTCCATGAGGCTGCCCCACTGGGAGGAATACTGAAAGGGGAAGGAAAAAAATAATTTTATATATAAAATTTCACTTCACACAGATTTATAAGAATGTATTTTCTGCACAAATATAGGTCAAACAACATGGCTGTCAATCAAGTTGTTAACAGTTATTTTCCTTCTTTAAGTAACCCAATCGAAAACTGGGTATCAACTTTGCCCAAATATTTGAGTAACTTGTCTGATCTCAAATTCACATCTCATCTAGTTTCACTGTCATTCGCAAACTGAGGTTGGTTTAGTTTTAAAATAGATATAAACTCAGGGAAACACATTTGCATTGGGCTTATAAATCATCACAAGTAAATGTCTTCCAAACAGCAGGCTAGGTGTGCTGACCAGGAAAAGGCAAGGAGGACAGAGAAACTCCTGGGGCAGAGGATTTAACTTCTAGCACCACCTTACCGCCATCACCAATACATTTCTTAGTTTACAGCACCATCTAGTGTCTTCTTTACTTTGTTTACGAATTAAAGCTGACACTGGATTCACTTACTAAATGATTTGGCACCATAAGGACATGCTATTTGCACCACGTGTTTAGGATGTGTCCATTACGGTCCCTTCTTCACAGACCTACACAAGCATCCATCAGTGTGCAATGCCTTCAGAGCTTTCTTCTCTACCCCCTTCTCCTATTTTCATATGGAAGATATACCCTATTAGGTCATAAACAGCTGGGGTGGGTGTATATCATTAAGTCAAAGCAGATTCAGTCCCTAAGGAAAAAATAGATGGCACTTAATATGAAAAGTCTCTAACACATGTGCAAAAACCAAAGTCCTTACACATTTCTATCTAGAAAAGAAGTGAAGGTCAGGCTGCAAAAGTGTTTTCCACTAGACCATGTTCACTTGGCAAGCAATTTCTGTTAACTTCTAACCAATTAAAACTTTGTGCAAATATCACTTAACCTTCTACTGAAATATCTTTTTGCGCAACAATTCATCTTCTATTCTCATGTATTCTAGTCACATGCACTTAATTTTCCATATATAGAGTTTGGACATAAGTAAGTAGAATAAGAAAGTCGGGTATTATATGGTTAGAGTATTATTCTCTATCATATTTATGATATTTAAAGATACTCAGCAAACACAAAAGCAAACCACCTAACTACAACTCCAAATAAAAATACAAATGGAATCAATGCTTTATTTCACAGGTTCCTACACACAAGCAGGATTTGAGGCAGAAAATAAAATCCCTAGAATTAATCTGTCCAGCAAATGCATATAAATACCCTTGTACCTAGAAAGAGCTACAGTCATAACTCTTGTCTTTCAGTGTTTACAAGAGAAACTGTCTTCTCCCAACCTTTGTCAAAAACAGCATCCTCTCCTCTCTACCTAGCTCACAAAAGACAAAGGTAACCACCATTTTCAGTCTCTAGTAATTGAGAAAACGCATGTCAACAAATCGATGAATTGAACAATTTGTAAGAATATATGTTTTTTGGTTTTTCATTATGAACAGACACATCTGCAAAAGAGTCGTGGCCTATGCTAATGGGCAGTGGCTGGGCTACAATCAGTGCTTTTGCCTATGGGGACTCAGCAGCCTCCACTCCGACTCCCAGGACCCACAGGCCACATGGGCAGAATCGCCATCCAAAGCATATTCAAAGTTCGTGATGACATAAAACGGGACAAAAATAAACATATATCCTGGGCATAACATAGTTAGCCAAAGCTAAAATCACAAGGATCCTCTCAGTTTGCTGAGGCTACACTCACTTGTTCCCTGATTACTATTTACAGGTGGTTTCTTAATTATTTTTCTTAGAATTTTTCTTCTCCTAAGACAAATGCAGGCTAATGTATCCAGGAAGGCTACATCCACGTGTAATCCCATATCCCATTCCTTGAGGGTGGGTGCATTTTTTTCTGCTACCTTGAAACTCCATCCAGACCCTCCTCCAAGAAGATCCCAACATGACTTACAGATCCAGGGCCCTACTCAACAATTCTACAGGTAACACAAAATACGGAGACTACTGATTCTCTGCTTTCATAAAATCTGTCCTCTGGCCGGGCACGGTGGCTCAAGCCTGTAATCCCAGCACTTTGGGAGGCCGAGACAGGCGGATCACGAGGTCAGGAGATCGAGACCATCCTGGCTAACAGGGTGAAACCCCGTCTCTACTACAAAATACCAAAAAAAAAAAAAAAAAAAAAAAAAACTAGCCGGGCGATTTGGCGGGCGCCTGTAAGTCCCAGCTACTCGGGAGGCTGAGGCAGGAGAATGGCGTGAACCTGGGAGGCGGAGCTTGCAGTGAGCTGAGATCCGGCCACTGCACTCCAGCCTGGGCGCGAGACTCCGTCTCAAAAAGAAAAAAATCTGTCCTCTGCTCTCCTTAAAGCTACATTTAAATATACACATTTTTTCTAAATAAAGCACTATCCCGCCCTTTGAGTGTTCAAGTATCTATGGCTGCTGTGCTATTTAGATTCAGAGCAATCAAGAAGCAACTTGAGAGCCAAATCCTAGAGTCTACAACCAAGAAGATGAGGCACAGCAAGCACAGCTCATGAGCTGCCCAGCAGGGTGCAGAAGGCTGGGAGACAAGAAAGGAGCCCCTCCATGGAGAAGCCGCCGGCTCTACCCCAAAGACGACCATCGGATATGCAGAAAGCCCTGAGCTGCATCCCTGGCCCTTTCGGACGTCAGGCAAGCTGCTCCAGTCTTCCGGCCTCCTCTTAGTTCCAACTCGAACAGCGATGGTGTTTATGGCTCCCAGGATGCGGCCTGACCTTGGGGCTCTCCAGACCCTTTCTTCTTTGTTTCCTTGAAAATGTGACTGTTAATGGTAGATAGAGAAAAAATCTGTATTTTACAAATGAGCTGCTAAAATCCTATCTCCCTTGTGGAAGGAGAGAGGATTCTTACAATGCAACAACCAAGAAATGATTCTGATGCCAAAATAATCTGGTTTATGAGCCTCTTTCCTCTGTGTGCACACGGAGCCTGCCATGAAGCACTGAAAAGATTGCCTGGGCATGAGTGTATTTGAGTTTACAGGGCTCCTTCAAAACGCGAAAGTAAACATTTGACACGCTTTCTGCAAGTTTCCATTAACATTTTTCATGTTTCACAGGGGCTGCACGCTTGCCTTCCATGTGAGGTCTAACTTCCCCTTTTAAGTCATTTTGCCCTAGCCTTCCTGCTTCTGCGCCTGGTAGGAGTTTAATTTCACCAGCCAGGGGTGCCAAGCTAATAGAATTTCTGACTCTGGGTGTGTCAGTGCTGGGCGGAGGAGTCTCTGAGCCCCTGGCTGATGAATCCTGAGTATGTCAGGTGATCCTTAAAAGAGACAGAGCAGGGGACGGCGGGGGGCTTTGCTTTCCTTGACTGGAGGCAGCCCTGCCACCCACTCAACCCAATGTTTCTGTTGCCCCCCAGCACTGGCCACCTTGGGAACCAAGATACTGGGAAGGGACCTGAAGGGCATAAGGGAATATCCACAGACTCTTGAGAAGGGATTTTAGCTCACCCCAGAATGCCTGGAGCAGTTGGCTAAACAGAGCAATTTCAGGAGCCCCTAACTTCTTTGTCCAGGGTATGGTGAGTCACTCCAGTGAGGAAGAGAGTTTGGTAGGTGGCAGCCTTTGCCTTTGCATCTCTTTGGGTAGATTGCTAGGCTTCCCTCATTTTGGCCTATACCTCTGCTGACCTTTTCCCCAGGCTCTGGGATTTAGGTGGGAAAAGTCATTAATGTGCCCTCAAGCAGGGTCAGAGCCATGATACCTGCTATTTGGTGTTTTTGGTTAAGTGTGTGAAAAGGCTTGGTAATAATATCTGAAAATCAATGATCATGTCAGCTCAACATCACCCGAACAAAGGGATGACCCCATTTTGCTTTTATCTTTCAGGACTTTACTATTTCCAGTTAAGCATTTGACAAGTTACAAACCAATATATATACTACTTTCTTTCTGTACTTTTTGGCTTGTCATTTTACAGCAGTGGTTTGAAAAGTTTTAAATCAGAAATGAGTATTTACACTTTGGAAAATATATTTGAATCTGAGAGGAAAGGTGGCCTAAGGAATGAGATTTCATGACAGAAAGTGGTTTTTATTAATTAGTAACTGTCAGCATATAGTTTCTGGTCCAATACAAAGGGGAAGGAAACATAAATCTGTTAAATCTCAATGCTCACACTGAAATGTTGCAATGGGGAAATTTGGGCTTATTCATATTCAATAATTAAATATCTTCAAAGCTTAGAAGAAAGAAATACAAATCTGTTTTCTTTGTTCTATTTTAAAAGTAAAAGCAGGTGTATAGCCCCCAAAATTGAAAGTAGGGACTTGAAGAGGCAATCGTACACCCTTGTTCACAACAGTACTATTCATAGTAACCAAAAGGTGGAAACAGCACAAGTGGCCCTCAACAGATGAACAGATAAAGAAAATGTGGCACATCTACATACAATGGAATATCATTCAGCCACAAAAAAGGAAGCTGCCTCTGAAATGCACTAGAACTCAGAAGAACCTTAAGGACATAATAAACCAGTCACAAAAGGATAAACACTGTCTGATTCCGCTTATGACGTCCCTAGAGTAGTCAAATTCCTATAGATAGTGGAATAGTGGTGGCCAGGGGCTGGGGAAGGAAATTTATTTGACAGGTATGGAGTTTCATTTCTGCAAGATGAATAGAATTCTATGGATGGATGGTGGTGATGGTTGTGCAACAATGTGGAAGTTCTTAATGCCACTGAAGTGTGCATTTAAAAATGGTAAGGATAGGCTGGGAGTGGTGGTTCATGCCCGTAATCCCAGCACTTTGGGAGGCTGAGGCGGGTGGATCACCTGAGGTCATCAGGAGTTCAACACCAGCCTGACCAACATGGTGAAACCCTGTCTCTACTAAAAATACAAGTATTATCCCGGTGTGGTGGTGTGCACCTGTAGATCCCAGTTACTCAGGAGGCTGAGGCAGGAGGATCGCTTGAACCCGGGAGGCGGACACTGCAGTGAGCTGAGATCGCGCCCCTGCATTCCAGCCTGGGTGCCAGAGTGAGACTCCGTCTCAAAAAAATAAATAAAAAACAAAAAATAAAAAACAATGGTAAGGATGGTAAATTGTGTTAGGTGTATTTTACCACAATTAAAAATAATAATTAAAAAACAAAAGAGTTTTTAAATTGAATTGTTCCCAGGTTACCCTCCAGGTGATGCCAAGCAGACTGGCTTGCTAAACGACCAGGACAAAGCTGGTCATTTCCTAAGTTACACTAAACATAGATTCCTCTTCCTAGAAAACTAAGAATTTTCAGTATAAATGTGTTTGCTTCCCCATTAATCCTGCAGACCACGGCAGGTGGGATTTTAAAAACTGTTTATCTTTAATGACACATGCAAAGTGCCACTGCCAGTGGAGGCTCATTAAATTAAACTTATAAAAATGTAGACAGTCTATCTCCTTTTACAGACAGCTGGACCAACAGCCCCTCACCCATTTCCCCAGGACAACTGGTGGCAAAGGCTAAAGTCTAGGGCAAACTTCAGAATCAAATGCAGATAGCCTGGCGGCCAGACAACTGCAACTCTATCATCACCAAAAAAAAAGTAAGATAATAATTAATCACTCTGTACTTTGGGTCCAGTGAGTTTTTTTTTTTTTTTTTTAAATTGCGGTTTAGGGAGTTGTACAGTAATTCTATTTAAAAAAAATAAGGAAAGCAATTCATCTTAGTGATTTCATCAAAGACCTGGCATCCAATGTTCAGTGAGCATCCCCTAGAAAAGCATGTAAAGTTTCCTCTTTCCTGGGTTTCCTCCTGCCACACTGTTGCAAGGAAGCACCTGGGCATTACTAAGATTACTGACGGGTCAGGCCCTTTGTGACTGCCTGGACTCTGCACCATAGAGCCTATACAACACAGGAAACAAATTTTCCACTACCAAAACATTATAGCCTGCCCGGCAAGAACCAAAAACCTAAGCTAAAACTGCATTTAATATGCACAGATTCAGCTAAGCAATTCTATCTGTACTACTCAAAAGACACTTCGGGAGTGACAGAGAAACATACCCACAAAATATCACTCAAAAAGAGCAAAGGATTAACTGCATCTTTCCCAAGTCTTCCTCAGCCATTTGATCTGTTTCCTCTCAGGCTTTTGATTTTAATTCCTAATTCTTCTATTACATCGCAAGTCACGGAGAAGCAGAAGTACAAGAAACTATATAAATAACTTGTCATTCTAGAAGGTTCTCATTTTCCATGAACCCTAAAAATATTAGCCCGAGAACACTGGAATTGAAGAGGGAAAATTCACGTTATGGTCCAAATTTCTGTCACTCACTAGCACTGTGCTCTCAGAAAGTCCATTTTTTAAAGGTAAATTAGACACTGGGGAATCTTTACCATTACATCCAATGTTAACACTCTATGATTCTGTGGATTTAACTCCATAAATTTAAAATCCATTCATTTACCCGATATTTTTCTTCATTCAACAAATATTTGCTGAGCACTAACTACATCACTTCAGGTATTGGAAATACAGATGTTAACAAAACAGACATAAATCCCTGCCACCTTGATGCAGTGACGTCTTAAGCAACGACCTTTGGAAAAGGATTTGCAAGGCTAAATATAACATAGCAAGGAAGGACAGGAAACTGTTTTTACTACTTCTGGAAAAATAATTCCCTCCACAAAGAAGCTAAAACCTGCTTCAGTTAAGCAGCAACTAAAGGAGAGACGAGGAGGTGGAAATATCCCATAGGAAAGAAAGAGTGGGCACCCAACGGCAAGGGGCACTAGAGCCCAAAGGAGGGATCCCAAGCCCCAGCGTTCTGCAAGAGAGGTGGGAAGTCAAGAGAAGTGCAGAGTCGAATACAGTGTGCGTCCTCAGACGAAGAGTTTCTTGGCAGAGTTCATGACGCTCCCAGTTTATAAAAGTATCCCAGAGGCCAGAAATTCTCCTAGGATGGTTATGCACACTGCTTGGCAGACAGAAGAGTTTTAAAATGAGATCTCTGTTTACAGGCAAGACAGTCAAGTAGAGGGCATTCAGCTCTAAAAAGAGCCTGAATTCTAAGGCATCAGGACGAGAAAAGTCATTCTAGGAGAACAGTACCAGGCAATTCCAAGAAATAGCAGTTCTCCAAAAACTGAAATGCCCAGGAGAGAGGAGCCGGTTTTCCAGAATGTGGATGGAAATGCAGCTTAACCAGAAAAACAGGACACTCCAGATGGGCCTGAAGGGGCAGATGATCTAGAGTTGTAACCCTCAAACCGCCAGATGCGTGGGGCCACCTAGGAACCTCTGCGGTGGGAAAACCAGTTCCTGAGATGCACCTGGCATTCTGATTCCCAGTCTCTGGGGGTGGGTTCAGAAAATGAACAGAGTTCCTGCTAGGGTCTGAATAGCTGTGTTCTCCCAAAATTCATGTGTTGAAATCCTAACCTCTACAGTGAAGGTATTAGGAGGTGGGGCCTTTGGGAGGTGACTGGGTTATGGGGGTAGAGCCCAAATGATGGAATTTGTGCCCTGATAAAGCCCTGGAGAGACCCTTCCCCATTCCACGATGTGAGGACACGGCAAGAAGACGCCATCTGTAACGCAAAGGGAGAGTCGTCACCAGCTGCCAGATCTGGGAGCACCTTCAACTTGGACTCCCCAGCCTCCAGAGCTGGGAGAAATACATTTCTGTTGTTTGTAAGCCATCCAGTTGATGGCATTTTCTTACAGCAACTCAAAAAGACTAAGAGTTCCAAAATGAATGCTTATTATTTTAAGGTAATTATTTTGAGGTGCCTTTTGAATAGCACCCCAGGGAGAGGGGATGCTCCAGGTTTTTGATGAACGAAGTGTGGAACAAGCACAGGGAGAGAGATTTCACAGTGGGGAGTCATGAGAGAGGAAGAGACTTGTGTTATGATTTTTACTGCTTCTCTCTATAGAACATTACATTATTAATGAGCATGACAAACAAAAGCCACCATTTTGTGAGCACCTGCAAGGTACCAGATCCTATGCCAGGCAATTCTCACAGTTCAAGCTATTCCCAGTCTTCCTACCAAGCCAGCCAAGCAGGCATTTTTACATATTTCAGGGGAAGAAACTGAGGCACCCAATAACTCAGCTACCAAGACACAGAGTGGAGAGTCTGCCTAACTCCAAAGTTGGACATACTGCCTCTTTACATTTTAATAATTGTCTTTAGTTTTTTCCTCACTAAATGTACGTTTTATTTTAATTTTTTATTTAGATACCTTTCTTTGTCAGCGAACTTGAGTTTCTAGAAGGTTGGAGCTGCCCTTGCCTCATGACCTTACCCTGAGTCTGGCACACACCAGGTGCTCAGTACATGGTAGTTGAGTAGGTGGGAAATAGACTCATCAGTTTCCATCAATCAAGCGGTAGAATTTTCCCGAAAGCCAGATAGCCAGGCAGAGTTCCCAAATTCTCTGGAGGCTGCTGTATCTCCAAACTTTTAGTTTCCTGGAAAAAGGCCCACAGGGTAACCCACCAGGTATATAAATGCCAGATTGTCTTATTCCAAAAATGGATAGCACGTGTCCAAAGAAGATTTGTTCCAGGCCTAGGAATCTATTGATAGGATACATTCCCCAGCAGTCAGGCCTTACCAAGTCTTACCTGACCATGCCAGGCCTCCCTGCTCCTCCGCAGACTGCAGGAGTGACACTCAACAAGCCCTCCGTTATGGCGAGCCTTCACACCTCTGCCTTGAATCCTCCCTTGCCCATCCCAGTAGTGTTTCTGTCCAGGAAATGCAGCAAATGCAACGCCTGCCCTGGGCTTCTCTGCTCTGGGAAACCCCCGCTGCCTCTTGCATGCATGCTTCCCACACAAGCCCAAGCCTTTCATGTCTCCACTCAACCCTGGATGCAGCTCCATGCATCTGCAGATCCTGCCGGAGGGAAGACATAATTTGGCATGTCACTACCTTCTTCTCTGCTTCTGCATGGTGTCTAGAAAGCAACAAATCTGCTGTCCTTCTAAGGAACAGCAGTTGCCCATGATATAAGGTCAGTCTCCCCCTTGGTACCTTGTCCTGCCAGCAGAGACCACAATGGAATATGAGAAGTTGGTGCTTGGTGGGATGCTAGGCGCTGCCCTGGGAAGATTTCTATTTCCAAATGGAAGGTGAAAACAAGATGTGTCTGATACATCATGTCCTTACTGCTCACATCTCCAAGGAGCACAGACACTTAGCACTCAACAAAGCCAAATTCAGTATTGTATTTCACAAGTATTCCTCGTCTGTTCTGCTCAACGCAGCGTATGCTGGTAAAAAAGAGTGATTCAGATTGAGAAACCGTGGAGGGGAGGGGGGAACAGTACAAGAATCTAGCACTATGCCAAATGTTCACATATGGCATCTAAGTAGCCTTATGCCAAACCATGAGCTAAATGCTATTAGCCGCATTTCACAAATGAGAAAACCAAGGTCAGCAAGGCTAAAACACACACTCAGCATCACACAGCCATGAGTAAAACTTGATTCCTCCTCTGGTTTAACTACAAATCCAACATCTTTCAGTTTTCCCAAAGATTTAAAAAACAAAAAACAACATGATCCCTGGGCTTAAGGAACACAAACTGCAAAGACAGACATGTATTTGATAATTTAATAAAGCAAAGTATGACAGGTCTGGGGGAGAAGTAAAACGCCACAGAGGATACCAAAGAGGAAGCAGCTGCTTTTAATTGGCACAGGGAGACAGGGAAGCATACAGGGAGAAGGTAGTGTCATCTCTGTCAGAATCAAAGAATGAGAGAAACTTAAACACACAAAAGAGGTTAAATCATTCCTGGCTAGGGGCTGCCCACAAAGGCAGGGGAGGGCAAAAATAAACTGCGGTTCCAGAAGAGCAAGCTGTCTATGCAGTTGGCCCAGGTGATGTGTGTATAGGAAGGACATGAGAAGATGCCAAAGGGTAGAGTGAGGACTCGCTCCTGGGCCACTGAATCCCACTCTCAGAGAAGACAATGGTGTTCCCAGACTGTTTAAAAAAAAAAAAAAATCTGACAACCACACAGAATGGTCAGAAGGTACAGAAGCAGGCAGTGAGCAACAAGGGTAAGGGTCGGGGGTGGGAGGAGTGCGGCGGGGGGCAGAGGTGGAGCAGATGTTGAGTGAGACCTGCGTGAAACTGAACTGTCGGCAAGCACGTGAACAGGGAAAGATGGATTCCAGGTTACTGCAGAGTGCACCAAAAGCAGGGGTGGAGGTTATCAGGGGCTTCTGTGAGTCTGTGACAGGAAGTACTCCCAACCAAGGAGAGCTGGCCATGCACAGAGCCTGCTCCTGCTGGAGGGTGGAGGCCAGGAAGAGTCCAACCAGACAACTTGCCTTCATGTCTCTCCGAAACCACTCCCTGCTTCAAATACCCACAGTGGACTAGCCTCTGTAATGACAAGAGTCTAGAATCACTGGGAGTGCCCCGTCTGCTCCAAGGTGGGGAAACCATTTTGCCATGGTGCAGAAATTTAGCTGATCCCCCTATCAGTAGCTGGGGTACTGCACGGAGTCCCCATTCAGGATGCTGAGTCCCCAAGAGGAAGCACTAGTTATGCAAAGGTACTCTCAGCCATTTGGCACACAAGCAGATAAGAAGCCTGCTGCAATCATTTTTCAGTGCGTTTAAAAATATATCCACAAAGATGGGAGGGTTAATGGCTGGGCACTAACTTCCTCTTGTCATTGCCCCCCTCATCCTTTGAACAACTCAGGACTATCGTGAAAGACTTTCTTGGTCAGGCTGAATCCAAAGTTGAAGGAGTTTAGGGGCCAGTCCATGCAGGTTGTAAGGGACAAAGGTGGGGGTAGGGAGACCACAAGGCAGGCTCCTGGCTCCAACACTTGCTGAGTCTCGGGGCGCCCTTGAACACCGAATGCTAAACACCACAGAAATGTCTGCTCCTCAGAGGGTCACTGTAAGGACTGACTACAAACGTGCACACAGTGTCTACCCATGGGTAAGAAACTAACATTTTTGAGGACCCCCTTAGAGATGGGATTAATTCATAGTGGGGAATATAATATTAGCCATGTTAACAAAAGTGATATTGGAAACCTTGCTAAATTGCTTCTGAAGGCAATACTAGTACATTCTGTAGCAAATGACAGAAGGTTTTCTGTTTTTTTTTTTCCTTTTAACGTAACTGAAATTCTCTAGTTTGATACCTTCCTTTGGGGATAGAGTTTAAAATTGTATAAGAAAGACAGCTCATGCCAAAATAAGGAAGTATTCTATTTATCTGGAATAGCTAGAAGCTGCCTGATTAGTATTGGCTAATTGTGGTTAAAAAGAAAAAAAAGGCTAGGGGCGGTGGCTCACACCTGTAATCCCAGCACTTTGGGAGGCCAAGACGGGCGGATCACCTGAGGTCGGGAGTCCAAGACCAGCCTGACCAACATGGAGAAACCCCATCTCTACTAAAAGCACAAAATTAGCTGGGCATGGTGGCGCATGCCTGTAGTCCCAGCTGCTCGGGAGACTGAGGCAGGAGAATCGCTTGAACCCGGGAGGCGGAAGTTGTGGTGAGTCAAGATTGCGCCATTGCACTCCAGCCTGGACAACAAGAGCGACACTCTGTCTCAAAAAAAAAAGAAAAAAAAAGGTTAATTTAGGCAAACTACAATATAGTGGAAAAATATAATACAGACATTGGATTTTAAGAGAGAGAATATTCTCATTTCTACCTAGGGGAAATTTAAAGGTACTCTTTCATCACTGATCTTAATGAAATGAAAGAATTCCTTCTTCCTAAGTTGTACTCTGCTACTTCTAAAAAGGATTTGCACTTCCTTGGATGGAAACGGTCCATATGCTGTGGATCATTAAATTAGAAGTGACTCACTGCTCACCACTGCGTCCCCTGGGCCTGGGCCCCAGGCCTCCTATCGCCTAGACAAGCAACAGATCCTTGTTTCACAAATGAATGAACGAATGAATGAATGAATGAAAGACACAGGGAAACTGCGGAGCAAGGGGATGAAAAGCAAACACACCAGGGGAACAGAAAGAGTTGCTGGGATAAAGCCCTCTATTGAGCTGCGAGCATCCTGACAGCTAAAGGAAACATGAAACATTAATGGAGTCCAATTATCTGCCAAAGGGAACCAGACAAAAGAGTGGCGTGAACTGTCAGAGCATGGGGAAGGCGAAGGCCCAGAATAGCTGAGATTTGAAAAATTACAAAGGATGACAATGGCTTTTTCAGTTCTGCTCCAAATAAGGACCAGGAGGGAGAGGTCTGCTGCTTGCCTAACACTGGGGCAAGACAAAGAGAACGCAGGCTCCTCAATGCCTTTTTTGTTCCTATCTTCCTTATTAAGACAAATGATCTACAAAGTGAAAAGGAAGGAATAAGCACAATTAAAGGGAAACCACTGTCCCAGGCGGCGGGGGGC
>NW_016804488.1:3179596-3283461 GCF_001698545.2 Rhinopithecus bieti
GGGCGGGGGCAACTGTAGGGATTCGATCTACTGCTTTCAAGACCAAGGAAAACTCAATCCCTACAGCTGAAATCTCAGTTTGAGTCACTGAATGATCTGAGGAATCAAAAAGAAAGAAAATACCGGTGGACTTGGATAAGGATGGAGGGATAATCTAGAAGCAGAATAGTTGAGGGATGAAATGCTCAGAGGCCAGAGCCCACCAGCCTGGGTTCAAATTCCAGCTCTGCCACTCTCAAGGGCTGTGATCTGGGCAACTCCCCTACTTCTGGCTTCAGTTTCCTCAGTTTCCCTATAAATATGGAGATAATAACAGTGCCTACCTCATATGACAGGTAGATTCAATGGGTTAAAATACTAAGCATAAGTTCTTAATAGGTTAGGAACCTACTATTATAGCTGGGGAAGTCACTTAAACATGTAAGAAACAGAGATGAAGGTAAGAAATCACAACATATCTAATAAACTGTACTATCATAATTTAACTGGAGGTTGTAGAAGAATCACTAATGAAATGCACAAATGCTATTATTTGGTGTGGCATAAGTCCACTTCCATAAGGCAGAAACAAAATGTGGGCATTAGTTATTTTGTGGGAAAAGGATTATAGATGATTTTTTTCTCCTAGCTTTTCTGCATCTCAACCCGAACAGAAGGTATTTAGTGTCTGGGGTGGGGGCAGTCACAGAAATCACAATTATCACCAACTTTGGCATCAGTGCGCAACTGGAGACCATCATTCACTACTTTTCAGGACCATGCTGAGCATTTGAGAAAAAGAAAGTTACCACCGGAAATAGCACAGTTTCACCATGAGGAAATGATACTAACAAAAGTTACTTTTGTATAGATACAGTTAGCTCCCCATATCCACAGATTTAACCAATTGAAGATTGAAAATATTAAGAAAAACAGAGTATACTTGCACATGTACAGATTTTTCTCTTGTCATTATTCTCCAAACAATGCAGTGTAACAACTATTTCCATAGCATTGACATTGTATTAGGTATTATAAGTAATCTAGACATGATTTAAAATATAGGGGAGAAAATGCGTGGGTTATACGCAAATACTATGCCATTTTCTATCAGGGACTTTGAGCATCCTTGGATTTTGGCATTCACAGGAGGTTCCTGCAGATATCAAGGGACAACTGTGTACACACACACACACACACACGTATATATATAATGAATAAAATCTTGAAGTTTTTTTTGTGGATAACATAGTAAAAGATGAACTAGATAAGAGAACATTAGAGGAATCATGATGCAATATGTTGTCTTCCTGCTTGAGTTCATGTTCTTTCATCAATCATGCCCTCATCCAAACTGCTGCCCACGTCTCATGAATGGTAAGGCACAGCAGGAGGGCAGGGCGCTGGGGACTGGTTTCTACCTTTGCTTGCCTAGAGTTACCAGAACTTCCCATAAGGAGGAGAGAGGCAGGAGCTCAGGACCTTTCTGGAGACCACAAGTCTATTAATGGCATGTGAGTTCAGGAATTCATTAAATATCTATGAAGTATGACTTCAGACCAGGCAGTCTGTGTGGAACCTTGTGGTATATACCAGGTAGTATATATGTCACAGTAAGTAAGACATGTGTACTGCCCTCAAAAAATGTATGATCTAGGGAGAAAGGGAAAAATACACTATATAAAATAATGCTCGCAACAGGCAGCTTATACATACGGGAGTGTGCAGGGTGGCTCCTCTAAATTAAAACCTGAGATGGACTTTGGCTTTGATTCCCATCCCACCACTGAGTTAACCTGTCTGTGACTTCTGGGCAAGTTATCAAACCTCTCAGCCTCAGTTTTCCCATCTGTAGCTTTGATGAGGAAGATAAGACATGCAGGGAGGTTCTAGCACAGGCCTCAAAGTCGTCATCGGCAACATTATTTTTGCCAATAATTATGCATGATGGGTACAAGTAAATGAAGACTCTAAAGTGCAAAGTGATTCCTAACTTACCCCCAGTCAAAGAGCATTGCTGGAAGAGACCAAAAGACACAAAAACAGCCAGCGCAAAGCCAGGCTGTGTCCTTCTGCACCTAATGATGCTCAGAATGGCTTCTCGGAGGAAAAAACCAAAAATTTATTTTCTTGATCTAGTTTACCTTCTCTAATAACTGGCATTCTTTTCTAATTTTGGTCTTTTCCTCTTGACAGTCTCTCCACTGAGAAATTGGTGCTTCTGAAATAGTCCATCCTCCCATCTTTTTTCTATACTTCCACTATTACTAGAAAGGAAAGCACTGCACCAAATACATTGCTACAAATTAAAGCTGCATGCCTATAACCAGTATTTCTGGCTTAAAGAAAACCAAGAGAAGAAACTAAAGAAACTAAAGTCAGAAAACAGCCGTAATGGGATGGAGAGGACCTCTGAACTCCAGAGCCTGAAAGACATTCCTCAAGTCAGGAGTCAAGTGTTTGTGTAGGATGTCTCCATCTGAGAGAATGAACTACATACACTTTCTGGGGCAATCAAGGAAGTGTATGACTCCAGCAATCAAGGAAAATGTTTTGATTCCAGCTCAGGAGTCTTCACTATGACAATCACACACACAGCCCTGTTCTCCAGATGGAACAAAGGCATGATGAATGTGCGTGCTTTGCAGGCACGGGACTGGGGCGCCCGAGGTACACATGGAGCAGAGAAGACAGAGACAGAAGGCACAGAGGCTGGAAGAGCACAGCTTCCACTTTCAGGCAGTACCATAGCCTGCCCTGCCCACAAGACTAAAGCAGCTATACCACCAAGGTGAAAGGGAGACCCAAGCAGTTGCAGTCCGCAAAGAAGAAAAGCCAACCAGAGCAACAAAGTGCGTCTGGCCAAGTAGAAGACAAAAAAAGCTGGGCAGACTCTTCAAGGCTTCTGTTCTGGAGAATGGAGGGAAGTGGGCACGTGGGACCACTTCGTCTGTGGTCAGAAACTCTGCAATCCTGGTCAGGCGCGGTGGTTCACGCCTATAATCCCAGCACAGACAGATCACCTGAAGTAAGGAGTTCGAAACCAGCCTGGCCAACATGGTGAAACCCTGTTTCCACTAGAAATACAAACATTAGCCAGGTGTCGTGGCGCATGTCTGTAATCTCAGCTACTTGGGAGGCTGAAGCACAAGAACTGCTTGAACCAGGGAGATGGAGGTTGCAGTGATCCAAGATAGCGCCATTGCACTCCAGCCTGGGCGACAGAGCGAGACTCTGTCTTGAAAACAAACAAACAAACAAACAAAACAAACACCACCAAAAAACAGAAACTCTGCAACCCAGCACGAGGCCACTAACTGATAACAATACAAGAGTAGGGGGCTAGGGGTAATTTGTGACAGGGTATTTGAGGGAACTAAGGACATGCTAAAAATGAGTTTTGGGCTCTCTGCCAAACTTTCATAGAGTGGATCTCTCAATAGAGTGGATGACCTTGAACGACTCTGGCCATTAACTTAAATTCTCAGATCCTGTCTCCACCCAAACTAGGCTAGGTGAGATCTCACAGGATGAAGAATCTGTGGTGCGTGCAGCCACGCATCCCTCCCCTACTCACAGGCTGGCACTGATTACTGAAGCCTGTCTTCCTGGGGATGAGACCTCACACTCCCCCAAGCACTGAACTCAGGGGTCTCAGAGTACCTGTTAGTAGGAAAATTCTGCAGTTTGGTGAGTACACTGTAATGGAACAATCATTCATTTCAAATGTTTAATTTATATATATTTTTTCCATTGTAAGAATAATCATATTATAGGCACATTGAGAAACTGCAAATAAGCCAAAAACAAAAACACATTCCTCACCCCAAGAGGAATGCCACGATAGCAGGTAGACTGTCAATCTCTAAAAACTTGACAATGCATGTCTTCCTTCCCTCTCTCAGCTCCTAACCTCTCTGCTATAGGGAAGCCCCTGAGAGATCCTGAGAGCTTTAGGCTCTCTCCCTCCCTGTGCCTGGGACATACCTCTGCATCCTCCCAGGGTCCCACACCACCTGCTCAGACCATGACTTCTCCCCACTGCCCACACACTGACTCATTCTCAAAGGTCTGCAAATATTCTTGGGAAATAAATCAAGAAAAATACTCAGAGTGAAATAAGTCAACTTCCTCAAATTTCAAACTCATCATCTATTCATTTTCAAACTAGTGGTGCCACAAATTGCTCCAGGCTGATGTATCAACATCAAAATCACACATTACTGATAAAAAAACACCCTACCTCTTGACAACTGCAAAACCTTTGAGGCAGGCATTATCCTGGATCAGTAAGTTTTCTAGGGAGTGAGAATAACACACCTTCCAGCAAGAGGACCTATTTTCATTTTCCCTCTTGTACATATCGTACGTCATCTTCTTGGCTGCCTTCTTTCTTAAGCAGGGGGTAAAGAATATAATGCAACCTTTACTTAGTGACTTCAGTCCTCTCTCTGAGCATGATTGATGTCCACTGGGCTAATGAGATGTAATGCTATTTGCTCCTAGGTAAATGGACTTACCCTGCTGGACTCTTTGAGTTCTAATGGCTCCTTTTGCTGGCCTCTTCTCTTCCAACACTATACCGCTGCCAAAACCACCTCTTACTGAGGTGAACTTACAGGAATTTCTAGGGGCTTTTATTCCTTCCTGTCTGCTATAGGTTTAGATAATAAACATTCAAAGTTCTGTCATTGTATTTTAAATAAAACAATTAATAACAACATTTTATTTTCATTGTGAAATATTGTTACGTTTGTTCAAAATTTTAAAATGCACAATATTACAAGGTGAATAAAAATCACCCATAAACCCACCACCCAAATTAAACATCATTATATAAAACATATATTGTGCTCTTATTTCCTCTTTCTACAAAACTGGGACCACACAGTATTGTAACCCGTTTCCCTGAAAATCTGAGCATTTTCTCAAGTTACTAGATATTTAAAATATTTTAAGACAGAATAATAGTCTATCATCAGTGTATGTTATGTTTATCTGATCAGTCTTGTCTTTCGTTATTTCCTTTATTCTAGGGGAATATGCTATTGATTTAACTGAAATGGATATACATGCACACACATGCACACATCACTGAAATAAATTCCTGGAATTGATGAACTTAAATGTATGACCTTTGCAAGGCTTTTGTTAGACAGCAGCAAACCGCCTTCCAGAATTAGACCCACTTCTTTGCACTCTCCAGCAAGAGCTACTTCTTAAAGAGGGCGCACTATGGAAGACATATCCTGTGCTTTACAGACGCACCTTTCCAGTTCTCACAACAACTTCATAAAGAAGGCACTGTTATCCCATGTTATAGACAAGGAAACTGAGGCTCAGTACACAAGAGAGCAGAGTTTCAAATGAAACCAGCGTTCACTGGCAGCCTCTCAGGCTGTTACTGCTGCACCACAGGGCCCACTAAGCTCATGAGCCTTTGGGAGCTCTCTACAACTCTATCTACTTTTGTACACAGACTTCAACATCTCTTTTTCAACCCTTTAGGCATCTTTACTCAATTGTGTTCCTGGTGAGAGGCATGGCCAGGAATCTCAGCTTGGGTTATGAGCAGTAACAACAATCAGACAAAATTTGCCTAAAACCGAAAGGCCAAGCTTCTAAAAATAAAACTTCACATCTCAAAAATATTGTTGAGGAAAAAATTAAATATAGCATTACCCTAAAATCCAGCAATTCCACTTCAAGATATATACCCCCAAGGATTTGAAAGCAGGAACTCAGACCCTTGTATGTCAATGTTCATAGCAGCACTATTCCCAGTAGCCACAAGGTGGAGGCAACCCAAGTGTCCCACCCTCAATAGATGAGGTCCATCCACACAATAAAACGTGGTCCATCCACACAATAAAACGTGGTCTATCCACCCAATGGAATATTATTCGGCCTTAAAAAGGAAGGAAATTCTGGCACAGGCTACAACATGGATGAACCTTGAAGACATTATGCTGAGTGAAAGAAGCCAGTCACAAAAAGGACAAATCGTGTATGGTCCCACTTACATGAGGTACTAAGAACAGGCGAATCAAGTGGCAGGAAGTAGATTAGAGGTTACCAGGGACTGGGGAGAATTATTGCTTAATGGGTACAGAGTTTCTGTTTGGGGTGATAAAAGAGTTTTGGAAATAGATAAATGGTGATGGTTGCACAACACTGTTCACATGACCAATGCCACTTAATGTACACTTACACAAATGACTAAAATGGTTAATTTTGTTTTATATATTTTTAATGAAGGTTTTTTCAAAATCGTCAAAAGTAATTCCAGCTGTTGCAAAACCACCTGCTTCAAAAGAAAGTGCATCCCTCCCTGCTGTGTGCTGCTAAGAAATGTGGGAAGCATTTTTAGCAACTGTCACACAAAAATAAGCTGCTTACATTAGTTAGGAACAAGGTAATAAAACAGGAGCAATAAATCCTCTTTGCCAGATAGCAGTAACAGGTCAAGGAAAGTCACAGCTAATCTTTTATTCTAAACATCAGGTTCCATGCAAGGATCCAGGCTACTCTGGATCAAACACACCATGTAAAGCCACGGCCTATGATGGCAGCATCTGACCATGCCTCGAAAATTAAGGAAGCCGGAAAGAACCACACTGTATGTTTGTTAGATTTGGTCATAGTTCCCAAAGCATCTCGTTAAAAAGAATCCCCAGAGTTGAACTTGGTGTCAGGCACAGAGCTGGGAAGGCACTGACTCCTGTAGGCTGTGCTGCGGGTTGAACCACCGCCCCCCGCACACTCCGGGTGGGAAGGAGCCTTTGTACCCAGTGCCAGGGAGCTGCAAGCCCCAGGTCCATTCCGCACAGACTCACAGGGCTGTGAACACGCCAAGAGGGAGGATGAACACTCTGCACTTGGACACACTTAAAAGAAGGATCTGTGCCTTTCTGTTCCATCTAACAGCCCTCAGAGCACAGGCTTCCTTGATTTCCAGCTCAGTTGGTTTCCATATTTTTCTTGTGAAATGAGTGTCCAGAATCAGACACAAACACACCATGCTTTCCTTTTTTGTAAACTGCCTGCTCATGTTCTTCGCCAGTTTTTCTATGTAATTGTTTCTCTTATTTATAGGATTTTTTTTACATAAATAGGATACTAATACTCTTCATGTTACATGCATTTTTGTATGTACAAGCAAGAAGTTACAAATTATTCTTCCAGGCTGAAGTGTGCCTTTCAGCAAGTTAAATATCATCTGTTATGTCTACATATAAATTTGTAATGGTAATACACTCAAATTTACCATCTTCCCGTTATGGTGGTGCTAATTCTTATTCACAAAAGTCTTTCTTAGCCTGAGAGAATAAAGATTCTTACTATTAGGCCGGGCGCGGTGGCTGAAGCCTATAATCCCAGCACTTTGGGAGGCCAAGACGGGCGGATCCGACGCCAGGGAGTCGAGGACCATTCTGGCTAACCGGGTGACCCGCGTCCTCTATAAAAATACAAACTAGCCGGGCGAAGGGGTGGGCCTGTGTCCCAGCTACTAGGAGGCTGAGGCAGGAGAATGGCGAACCTGGGAGCGGAGCTTGCAGTGGCTGAGATCGGCCACTCACTCCAGCCAGGGCAACGAGCGGACTCCATCTCAAAAAAAAAAAAAAGATTCTTACTATTCATTAATTCTTGTCATTCAAATAAATAAAAGGCATTTTGTTCCTTCACTTTTAATTATTTAATTGGCCTGAAACCAATTATTATGTAGAATACACAGTAGGGTTCCATTCCTTGCCACCCCATGTGAACAGTCATGGTTCCTGTTATCTCTGTTTTGCCGCAACTTCACTGTGCTGTGTTAGTTTCCGTAAACGTGTGGGTCTCTTTATGGGATATCTACTCTGGTCCTTTGGTCTATTTTCTGCCCTTGAACTAATAACATCCTTTCTTAGTTGTGATACCGCATAAGTGGGATTGCTATCTGACAGTGCAAACCACTCCTCCATACGCCTTGTTGTTTTTCAAATTTGTCTTCAAATTCTTGAGTTTTACTCTTTCTTATTAAAGTTAGGAAACATTTTTCAAGTCATACGTGACAAAACTGTTAAGAATTTGGCTGCAACTGCATTAAACTTAAAGAAAAACTTGAGAAAATGTGACATCTGCACTATATTCTGTCTCCTGATCCATGATCATAGTATAGCTCTCCACTTACTCAGGTTGTTTTTATGCTCTGAAACATCCTATAATGGCTGGTAATCTTCCTGAATATATTCCTGGATAGCTTCTAATGTTTGTTAATATTATAAGTGGGATTTCTTTTTATATTACATTTCCTAATTGTTTTTTCTTGGCATACAAGAGTACTATTACATTTTATATGTTGACCTCACATTATATCTGCTTAGAGAATTCTTGCTCATTTTAAAAGTGCTAACATGTGTGTAAATTTTCTATTTGGATAATTATTTGCAAATAGACACACATTTCAGTCTTCTTTTCTAATGTTTACATTTTTGTTCCTTCATTTGCTCCTTTTATTACACTAAGACCTCCAGTGACAGCAGGCATCCCTGTCTAATTCTAGATGTTCATGAACACGACTCTAACAGTTTTCCATTATGTATGATGCAAGGCTGTAGGTTTTTAATAAATAAACTTTAACAAGTTAAGGAGGTTTCTTTTCAGTACTGGTTGAGTACACACTTTGTTATTATTTGTTATGTATTATAATGAGTGGAGAGTTGTATTAAAAACTTTTCTGCCAGGTGAAATGATTATTCTTTTCCCTTTAATTCTGACATGTTCAGTGTGTTCACTGTTTTATGATAGTAAACCACCCCTGCACTATTATAATAAAACCAACTTGGTCATAACATTTGTTTCATTTACATTTCACTTAAGATAAGGTACTGAATTTGGTTCATTAGTGTTTTACTCAGACTTTCTGTTTCATGTTAAAATGTAAAATGGTATTATAAATTTGATTTCTTGTACTGTTTCAAAGATACACAAACATGATATGAATGGGAGAGCTCTTGTCCTCTGTGTAAGCTGTTGTCCTCTGTGTTTAAGAGTGTACACACTTAAACGAGGTCAGGAGATCGAGACCATCCTGGCTAACACAGTGAAACCCTGTCTCCACTAAAAAATACAAAAAAAAATTAGCCGGGCATGGTGGCGGGCACCTGTCGTCCCAGCTATTCAGGAGGTTGAGGCAGGAGAATGGCATAAACTCAGGTGGCAGAGCTTGCAGTGAGCCGAGACTGCGCCACTGCACTCCAGCCTGGGCGACAGAGTAAGACTCCATCTCAAAAAAAAAAAAAAAAAAGAAAAGAAAAATTGTTTGTTTCTTGAAAGTTTAGTATCGCTCATCTGCAAACCACTTGAGTATTTTTGAAGATACAGTACTGATTACCATTTCTTCCAGAGCTGTTTCTCTATTACGATTTTATTTTCTCTATTACGATTTCTTCAAGAATCCATTTTGTTTTTACATTTTTGCAACAAATCATCTATTTCCCGCAGATTTCTATTTCCTCCCAAAGTGCTGGGATTATAGGCTTGAGCCACCGCGCCCGGCCTAATAGTAAGAAAATTTACAGTTTTCTTGACGTTGTTTTTAAAACTTGCTAAAGTGCTCTTAACATGATTTTCTTGGGCACCTTTTGCCCTCCTGAGTGTCTGTGCTAGAGGTTTGCTGTTGTGGTCGTTTTTAGAAAAGACTGGTGTTTGATTTTGTTCCTATTTTGTTCCTATTGGTAATCTCTTTATTTCAACAATTTCTGACTTTAATTTTTATGATTAATTCCTTCTACATTCCTTAGACTTACTCTATTCCATTTCTGTAATTTCAATTTTCGTTTTTTTGAAGCTTAGAAATGTAGCCTTACCACCTTTGCAGCACTGTACGACTTTCCACCTGTACTATGTTCACTTTCATTCGGTTCTAAATGATTGATATTTCCATTGCAATTTCCTGTCTAACTCACAAGTAAAATAAGAGTGGGTGTGTTTTAAAGTTTCCTCATGCATGTTTATGTGATTTGTTTTCAACTTTTTATGTTGACGTCTGATTTATTCACACTGGGTCAAAGAACAAGCCTTGCATGAAATAGATTGCTTAAAATTTAGTGCAACTTTCTATATACAGTCAACTTTTCAAAAAGTTACACAGGTTTTAGAAAAGAATCAAGAGTCTCTGTTGGGTAGAGGGAGGTATGTGTGTCTATTAATTTGAGCTTAACACTATCACGAATTGACTTGGAATTACTCCTACTATCTTATTTTGTATTTTGTTTAATATCTTTTTTCTCTTCACATCTTGTTTTTTCTTCTGTTTTCTACTTGATGTTGTTTGATTATTGCTGTTGTTTTTCATATATATTCCCTTACATCTTTTTCTGCTAGGTTGGGAACTACAGATTATATGCACATGCTTTTAGTAATTACAGTCAATACTTTAGATGTACCTAATATTTTTAAATACACAATTGAGCATTCATCACATATTATTTTCCCATATGTGCCATGTTTCCCTAGTATCCACATTCCTTCTTCCTCAAGAAGTACTTTTAATCATTCTTCTAGGCCAGGCACTGCAACTCACACATCTAAACCAAGTACTTCCAGTGGTCGACATGGGAGGATAGCCTGAGGGGTTCGAGACAAGCCTGGGAAGCATAGCAATGACCCATCTCTACAAAAAATTTTAAAACTAGCTGGGAGTGGTGGTGCACACCTGTAGTCCCAGGTACTCAGGAGGCTGAGACTGGAGGATCACTTGAGTCCAGGAGTTCAAGGCTGCAGTGAGCTATGAGCTACACTCCAGCCTGGGTGAGAGAGCAAAATCTGGTCTCTTAAAAAATAAAAATAAAATAATAATCATTCTTTTAGTGAAGACTGCCAGTGACACATTTTTTTCTCAATCTTTGCCTGAGAAAGCTTTATTTGGCCTTCCCTAGTCAGGAATATGTTGGCATAACATTCTAGATGGATGTTTATCTTTCCCCCTGCACTTGGGAGTACACTGCATTGTCTTCAGGCATTGCCCAGGGTGCCCAGGTCTCGCCTCATTTCCTCTTGTTGTGTTTCATAGTTTCTTGCCTTGTCCTACAGACATGATTCTTTCATGCATCTGTCTGAGCATTATAAACACATATTTCAAAGCCTTGGTCACACTTTTTTTTGTTGCATATGGGCTAAATTGGTAATCTCTTGGTTTTGTTAGCTATATTGTATTTCTTAGGATGGGACGGCTTCGTGTGCTTTTGGAATGTTGGTTTGCAGACTCGCTTTAGGTGGGTTGTTTTTTCTTTTCCTGCCTCCCCCTCCCCACTGAGTGGTCAAGTCGGGACAGACTGGAGCTGCTGCCTCATGGAAGACTGCGAAGGTTGCAGTCTGCGTCACTGCACTGGAAGGCTGCTTGGGTTAGCTCTGGCTGCAAGGCTGCATCCACTCTGCCTGGCTGCCTGGCCATGAGTCCACATGCACTACAATCTGTCCCAGGCAACAGCCCTTTTCCAGCATCTTTGGAAAACAGGGGAGCCCCACCACAGCTCTCAGCTGGATATGGTGGGCCTGGCTCTGGCACTGCTTCCCCAGTCACTGCCAGAGAAGGGAAAGCGCAGCCCTTTGCATTCCCTGGGACCCGGGCCAGCAGCACCCATGCTGCTTTGGGAGCCACGGCCCTGAGGGGACAGAGCTATTCAATGATCTGTGGACATGCTTGGGTCTGAGCAAGGCTGAGTTCTTTCTGCTTTCCCATTTTACATGCTGTGTGTATGTAAAATGATGGAGAGGTGGCCAATGTCAACGGTGTGCTTAAAGGTATCAACCCTCTGAGTCGCTGAGCAGAGGTGGGGTTCAATATAGTGATGTGTTCATCCATTCCTTTAAGCCCTGTTTCAGGTGTGGGGATACATCCAAAACTCAGCTTCAACTGCGTACTGTGTAACTCCACATCAGGGAAGAGAACCAGCTGCCTTCTACATGGAATGTGCTCCATGTTCTGTGCTGCAAATAAATGTCCCTTAATTGAACTACTTTGATATCTGTAGAATATTTGAGTGTACAATTTAAAGACAAAGGATAAAAGGTAAGCCTTAAAAAATTATTTCAGTGTAATTTTTTCTGGTTTCCTAATTAAAGTATTGACCTAAGTTTTTATATGAGCATTAACACCAAGGCTTAAATTATTTCCATTTAAGTGAGATCATTTGTGAGCATACAATGTAACGTTAAAATTTTCTTAAGCTTTGAAGTCAATACTAACAAATTGGTACCCTTTCCCCACATCATGTCATTTCAAAGTTTTCTAAAAGAGGATCCTAAAATTATGCTTGCCACAGAAAACCTTGACAGCTTTTATGAATCTTCTAACAACTGAGAAAACATTGCTTTGACTTCATGGTCAGATCCCAGCTTTTATTTTTATAGTCAACCTTTCTCATTAAGTAATTTAAGAAAATCTAAATATTCACATTCCCACCAGCTCGAGGACCTGTGATTTACTGTACCTAAACTCTCCAATAAGCCAAACAATGTGCCATGTGCACATTTCGTTTAATCTCATCCTCAGGCTCCTCATCCTACAGCAAAGCTTCCATTTATTAGATCTAATTTCCTAAGTAGTCTAATTTCCTAAAGGTAGTTCCCTTTCCTTCCCTTCCCACAATGACCTCATTGGAAATTAAATATTAATAGAAGAAACAAAAATAATCAGAGAAAGGTAGAGAAAGACCAAGAGTACATACACCCAAAACCATCTTAATTGGAAATATAAAAATGCCAAAACCAAGAGGATTCACCTTGGAGTACCCTTCGACAGGCGACATTAAGTCGCCTTTTGGCTGAAACCTTGATAACTCATATGAAACTGATCTTGAAGTTTAGCTCACTGAAGTTTGCTAACTGAAAGGAAACACATGAAGATATCAGAACCAAGGATCTTTCTCTATTTTGGAATTCATTGTCCTTAATGAGAAAAGAAGAACCAATGTTAGAATCGTAATCTATTAGTGTGAAGAGCAACGTTTTAGAATATCAGGTCCTGGCACTGCTGCAGCTGCTAGAACTGGGAGTGTTCCTGTGTTTTGCTCATTCCTCACCCTGGTGATTCGCGAGTCGGTCAGACTGTGTGGGGAGTCCTGGTCCTGCCGGGTCTTGTTGACTGCGAGGTGTCTGCTCCACCTTGTCCTAAAAAAAAAGGACCACAGCAGAAAAGTCGTGAGTTCACAAGAAGCATCCCACACTTTTCAACACCCAGCTTTCCCAGCATTTCCTTTCTTCCTTTCCACTTACTTACTTTTTCCTTTTTCAGTGACAGTTGTTGAAAATAGACTGCATAAGGGAAGCTAATCGTGAAAAGGTGCAAGCTGTTCGGCAACGGAGTTAAAAGTTACTCCTGTGTTTGGGCTTAAATAGCTTTCCCTGAATAGCAATTCAAAGAGAATTATTGCCAATTGCTCCATTTAGGCAGTGAATACAAATAATTAACATTCCACGGAACACATGCATTTCTGTAAAAACTACAGGTAATCAAGTGCTGGGCATTCTGTTACCTGGGACAGAAACATCTAGAGAGTGTTTTATAAGTGGTTCCCTCCACAAAATGTTAAGGAGCTCGGTGGCATCTTTTTAGACATTAGTGTGAGAACAACACTTTTAGGCAAAATGTAAAACAGCAATATTATGATCCTAAGCCCACAATTCTAGAAACACACCTGCATGGGACCAGAAGCCAATGAACGATACATTCAAATGTGGGGAAAGAAATATTATCGGTGACTAACTTGGGGTGGAGAGATGTCCGTTTTCTCTTATAGATTTATAAAATCTTTGAAATCTTTATGATGCATATGTACTACTACTGTAATTAGAAAGGTCTGAACTGCGCCAAAAGTATAAGATGTGCACCAAAACTACTATCAATATTAGTACATTGTCACAAATATCATAGTTGACTTCAGCAAATTCCCTCCTATTCATGCAAAAGAGACTTTCCGAATTGAAAACTGAAGCACGTGAAACATCCAGCATGCAAGGTGCTGGCGACAGCCAACATGCACACACAGCTCCCTCTGCCAAGCGGGGCTCCTGCCACAGAGGCAGCCACTGAGGCATGGGAAGGTGAGTTACCCTCACAACCCTCATCACCCAGTGGGTCCCGGCTGCTCTGGGTCTTGAGTTACAGAGTCCACACTCCTTCCCACCGCTCTACAGTGCCCAAACTGCCCAAGAAACTCAAAAGGCACGTTGATTTCAACAAGGTGACCAAGCAGCAGGTCTTGGGAATGTGACTCTTAATTTCTGCCTGAATGTTTCCCAGCAAGCGGCTTCTCCGCCCAGAGCCCTCCTTGCTCACGCATGAAATGGGATGGATGCTCACTTCTCTGCTGCGTGCACACTGACCTGGGAGCAAACAGGTTTAGGTTTGGTCAACGCTGTGCTTCACGGACCACTCACAATGTGGGGAGGCAGAGGGCAGCCCAGGGGACAGACTCCAGCAGGGTCAGCTCACCCACATCTACCATTTAGAAGGAGGATGCTTGTTCCCTGGGAGGCAAAGTCGCGTTCACGCCTTCCTCCAGAATATCTGGAGAAAACAAAATAAAACGAACAAAGCCCTAAGGGAGACATTTTCACCAGCTTCTCTCTTTTTCCCCTTTCAAAAGAAACAGTTTTCTTTTCATTTTTTAATCACAGATGTAAAACTTACTAAGTATAAAATTTGTATTTTGTATGCTAAAAAATGAACAAAAAATTAAAATGGAACCTCTCTTTTTATCAGAATAACAAAACCAAAAATTACCATGTGCATCTATGCAATGTTTGGATTATTTGTAGAGAACATGTATACTCTTTGAGTCACATGGGGATTACGAATGATCCTGATAAACACTGAATCATAATTATCTTCCACATATTGTGTTTTAATATCATTTTTGAAATTTTTCAGGCCAAAAATCATCATCTTCATCGGCACTGTAGTGTACCCCACCAAGTAGATGTGTAGTGTAATTCTTTTCACCAATATCCCACTGATGAACATACAGGTTGTTGGAAATGTAAGCTTTTGACTAAGAAAGACGGGAAGGGCTGTTTGGAGCACACAGTGTCTGGGAGGAAATGGCAAGGTCCCCAAGAACCCCCACAAGAGGCACTGAGGAGGGAGCTGGGCTCCCCTGGCTATCCGAGAGGGTGGTACCTCCCAGCTCAGACCCTCAAGTTCAGCCATCTCCCATCTAGTTTTCTGCCATTCCATGGCCAACATTTCCCACCCAGTCTGCTCTTTAGCATCTGAGAGAAATATTTTTCCTCTTTTCTGAATTTTACAACAATCCACGCAAAGAAAATTTTTATATAAATA
Source organism: Rhinopithecus bieti (assembly GCF_001698545.2). Taxonomy (NCBI): domain Eukaryota; kingdom Metazoa; phylum Chordata; class Mammalia; order Primates; family Cercopithecidae; genus Rhinopithecus; species Rhinopithecus bieti. Next base: position 3,194,904 of record NW_016804488.1, read on the forward strand.
TCTAACCTAGAGTAGATATAAAATTAGCCTAAATCCTACAACAGTGGGATAACAGCATTCCCGTGGTCTTTGCACCTTTGTTGTACATAACTAGACACGGTTGAAATCAGATTGTGTAAATAATTATGTGTTTTCCTGTCCCTGTCTTCAACTATTTTAAAACTTTGGTAAATATCATTTTTTTTTTCATATTCTAAACTACTCTAGTAGACACTCTGCAGTTGTTTTCAGCTTTCAGACAGCATAAATAATGATCAAATAAACACCTTCGAGCACAAAACTTTGTCCACATTTCTGATTATTTGCTTAGGATCCCTAGAAGTAGAAGGACTAGGCCAGAGGCCATGTGCACTTTTTTAAGATTCTAGATACACACAGTCAAACTCTTCTTCACACACTCACCCTTCCACCCGGAGGGAAGGCAAACCGCCTGTTTCATAACACCCAAGCCAGCCAGTGACTGTTTATTTTTCTGGAATTTTTTTCTGGCTAATTCCAGAGGTAAGCAGTGGCCCCACCCTGTGGTTTTAACATGCAGGTCTATAATGCTGAGGTTGAATATTTTTCATAAGCGAATTAGACCTTTGTATTTCTTCTTTTGGGCTATCCTTTAGCAGGTCAGCTAGACTAGATCCTGAGGGCACAAGGGGTTCCCAGTAAAAAATGTCCATGAATGAACCACAAACCTGACACTCATCAGCTAAGGGCTTGGGGTCAGTTACCTGGATTCTCTGAGTCAATCCGCTCATCTGTTTATGATGGAAAACATCAAGCCAGGCTGAGCCCTGGGTGAGCACCCATCCCTGGTGGCCCGCAGGCCTCCCAGCCCACTGTCACTGAACACAGACTTGCTTCCACTTCTCCCATGACGAGCTTTTTACACAGTAGGCAAGTAAGTTCATTCACATTTGTAGCAAATGTTTTTCCCACTTTGCTTGTCTTTAAATTTAATTATTTAAATTTAATTAAATTTAATTTAAAACTTTAATTGCACTTTTGATTCTTAAAAGTGTAATTTAATGTAGTCAAGTTCACTGACCTTACCTTTTTGGCTCATCATTTAACCTTGAAAATCATTTTCAGCCTCTATTAAGAAAACTGAAAAACCTGCATTTGTGTTTTACTCTGATTTCTCTTCTGACTTGATGTATTATTCTTTCCTCTTCCTGACATTTATTTGGGGGATTTATTTGACATTATTTGGGGGATAGTAAAAGGGGAGAAAATACAATGACTCCTTCCCCCCAAAAGTGGCTGACCAGTTCTACCAGGCCCACTTAGCACCCAAGCCTTCCTTTTGTCTGATTAGGGAGGTCACCCTGCTCACATGTTATAACCTTACACACATCCAAGTGTTTCTCAGCCACCTCCTCGCCGGTTCTACAGAGCTGCCCGCTCCCGGGCCAGCAATCCCACATTTTCCACTCTCACAGCCTGCCAACGTGTTTTCTCATCAGCAGAACATTTCCTCTCTTGCTTCTTTTATATGAATTCCTTAGTCATTTTCTTCCACGCAAACATCAAAATACTTCAAAGTTTGCTTAAATTATTAAAACATCTCATCTGAAATATTTACTGCTATGTATGTGAATAATTACTACACACTGCTAATACAAATGTTGCTATTGGGTTGATCCCACAAACACTGACAGACTATATCCAGAAGATATGCTACCCCACCTATTTCAAAGGGTGGGTGGGACTAGCCTCCAGATCACCCAGGGCCTGCACAGCCCTGCTCCAGGCCTGTCCTGCAAGGAGCAAGGCCCTGCAGGTTAACAAGCCCGTTGGGTGTTTCCTGTGCACTGTGAGGTGCGCGGCCCATTCCTCCATCAGATGACTGCTTTGCCCGAGACCTCCTGTTTTAAGTGCCAACTGAGACATCTACTTAGAAGACAAGTAACTTGCAAACCTAATTTAAGGCAACCTTGTCTAAATAGTGTCACCAGATTTAGCAAATACAAATACAGGATGTCTAATTAAATTTGAATTTCAGATTAATAATTAATACTTTTTTGGTATAAGTATGTCACAATATTTCATGAGACTTACCCTTAAAATGTATTTGTAGCTTATCTGTAATTTAACTGGGGATACTATATTTTATCTTGCAACTCCATGCCTCAAGCACTGTTAAAAATCTGACAGGCCTGAATGACAAATTATGGCAGTAAGAACAAAATTTCAACAAGTGGCTCATTTGTTTATGAAATTCCAAGGTCAAAAAAAAAAACGTACCTTCTTTAATTCAACAGATAGACACTTCAGACATGAAGTCTATTCTCTTGAGAAGCCAAGAAAGATTTCATAGTATGACAAATGACGGTGATTGTAAAATAAAGCCAAAACACAAAAGGCAGCAGGTAAAAAGTTAGCCACCGTCGCACTAAAAAGATCATCCTGGCAGAGCTGGAAGGTCAGGGGCAAATGTCTACCCACCATTCAGAGGCAAACAGTGGCACTTTGCCAGGTGCAAGGCAATGAACACAGGGACAAGAATAAAAGGTTTATCGTTGTGTTAGCTTGGTTTCCTCTCCAGGTTTAGTTTTTGTTTGTCTGTGTGTCTGTTTCCCAGCCTAGCCCACTGGGGGAAGGACTGGGAAGGGAATGCGGGAGGCCCTGTGAGTTCGCTTTTTAAAATTATTTTGAGACAGAGTCTCGCTCTGTCACCAGACTGGAGTGCAGTGGCGTGATCTCGGCTCACCGCAATCTCCGCCTCCCAGGTTCAACCGATTCCCCTGCCTCAGCCTCCCGGGTAGCTGGGACTACAGGTGCGCACCACCACGCCCGGCTAATTTTATGTATTTTAGTCGAGATGGGGTTTCACCATGTTGGCCAAGATGGTCTCGATCTCCTGACTTTGTGATCCACCCGCCTTGGCCTCCCGAAGTGCCGGGATTACAGGTGTGAGCCACAGCGCCCAGCTGTGAGTCTGCTTTTTACTCAGAGCCCTTAATCACTATGCTCTCTACCTCTAGGGGAAGGTGGAAGGATGGGAGAGGGCAGCCAAGCTCCTTAATTAAAGTCCCACAGGTCACTTCACTAATGCTGAACTTTCCCAATCCACATGCTTTAGAAAAACTTGCCAAAGTCAGAATAAGCCCATAGAGCAGATCAGGGCAGAAACACCACCTTCATAAAGATGAAAAGGAGAAGCCCTCCCTCTCCTGGGGTGACCTAGTCCCAGGCCCTTTGCTGAGCCATCTCCTGTAACAGAGCCCTCCAGTGGGTGAGGAGAATGGTTTCTGTCTGCTCCTCTGTCCTGTGCCGGGCATGAGTCTGCCTCAGCTGCATCGACCAATAGCTGGTCTGCTGGCCCCCAGTGGTGGGCGGCCGATGGAGCCAGGCCAGGCAGGAACACAGCCCGGGAGGCCAGCTGGGCTGTTCCTTCCGTAAGCCACACTCTGGGGGTTGCACAAATGCCCCCTGGCCTCACTCCCTCAGGCTCCTTGCTGGCCCAGGCTGGGAACCACAACTCAGCTGCTTTCTCCAGATCCCTCCATTAAACTCTTTTTTTTTCCTTTTGCTCCCTACCCCCAACCCACGCCCTCCAGAGGGTGCCCACTGCAGACTGCCAACACCCTGGCTGACAGAGGCAGGTGGCTTTACTTCCCTCACTCTGCAGATGAAGGGCCAGAGGTTTCAAAGAGTACACATAAAAAGTGACTCGTAACCCAGTCTGTCACTGATGGACATTTAGGTTGATTCATATAGCAAAAAAAAAAAGTGACTCGTGGGAGGAAGAAAATGGTGAGCTTCTTGTGGACTCTGTGGGCATGCCTATTAGGGTACCAGGTGGCCTGGTGTGGCTGGTCCTCACCTGGGAGAACACGGTAGAAATGCAGGCTCCCAGGCCCCAGCCAGACCTAAGTCAGGCCCGCAGAAGGGGACCCGGGTGTCTATGTGTGAACCGCCCTTCCTAATGTAACGTGGCACATACCTCCATGGCACTCTAGGAGCCACCAATCCAGTTGGTTTTCCTTGACTCCAAAGCGACTGCTGTGTGCCTCTCACAGCACTCAGCCCTGGATGCTCACTATGTAGAATGTTCTCTACCCCACCCACCATGCACACCCCATCAACCCATCCTCAAGGCTCGTCCTTTGGGCACTTTCTCTGACAACCCCAACGAAAAGTCTGCCTCCTCGTACCTTACCCTGAAGCCCTGCTTTAATTCCAAGCAGGAAGTAACAAGGGCCAATGGATTGGTGCCTACCCTCTCCCTAGAAATGGGCATCCTTGACTCATCCTCACAACCCCAGCACACAGCCCAGCCTCGCCCCAAGATCTGGGGCAGGGATGCCTCTGCCTCTCTGTGAGGATGGAGGGACAAGAATGTTCCACCACCCACCTTTCAAAGCCCAGGCTTCAGCAAAAAGCATCATGAGGTAGCCTAGGCACAAAACAGAGGAGAAGCAGCCCCTTCCACCAGTTACTGGCATTCCGTTTCAACTAGAGCATCAAATGCACTCTTGCTTCTGCTGGGTGCCAACTAAACACTACAAGATGCACAAGAGGAACCAGCCCCAGAGAACCAGGGGATGTTGTTCACTGGACGATTCAGGTAGTTTTCTTATCTAAAAAGCGGGAGCAACACACAGCTGGAGGGGCAGCGGGAAAACTGGATGAGAGGCATGCCATCATCAGTGCAGCGGGCACTGCAGGTGACAAATGGAAGGACTGCACAGCAGGCGGGACACTGGCTCAGATCCCAGGCCCCACATGCTGGTTAGTCCTGGAACTCAGGGCAACTGTCTCACCTTTGGGGTTATCTCCACACATTCCTGAGGCAGAATGGCCACTTCATAGGTCACTTCTGAGGTTCAAATTAAAATAACAAATAAAGGGCTTGCCCAGCAACTAAAGGTACTGAGTGTTCGGTAGACAGCGGGCACTGACCTTACTACTGAACACAGGACTGGCAGCCTGCGTAGGAGGTCTCGCTCTCCCTCTCTCTACAGTGAGTATCACGTGGCTGTGTCCTCAGCTTGCCCTGTGCACAATATTTTCAGAACCCGGAGAACGGCACAGAAGGCACACTTAATAACTCCACTAAGGTAAACAAAGACCAATGCCACAGAGAACAGAATGACAGGGACTCGAAATGTCTTCCACCTGGGAGAATGCCCGATCAAAACCTACAGGTTTAACAGGGATCAACTTTAAACACTACAGGTATGCAAAAACAACCAACCAAATTAAAAAAAAAAAAAAAAAAAAAAGGTAACGGATGAGAACAGTGGATAACTGCTCCCGAGGGTGCAATTAAAAGGGGATCTCCCAGCGCCCCCCTGCAACCCTCTCCTGCAGCTGCCCTCAGATTTTTGGTGCAAAGGCAAAGGAGAAGACACAATCCTACATGACCAGCCGTCCGGGTCTCAGAGCTCCCCGGGGCCTTCCTGCAGGCAGTTTCCCAAACCCCTCCTGCTCAGCCAGGGACATCAGCTGAGACAGGTGAGGCACATTGCTGGAGTCCACCCAAGGGTGTTGAGTCTGCAGATGAACATGTGAAATGCAACAGGGATGGGGTTTGTCATTTCACACAGGATGCACTTAAAGAAGGAAAATGTTTCAAACCACAAGCCCATTAAGCTATCACAGCCCGAGTGAAGACTGACTACCTGTGTTACCTGCATTTTCAAAATGGAGGCATCACCCAGCTCATTAGCTCCCTTCCAACGCCTGATACCCTCTCTACCAACTGCACATATGCCTGTTCTAGAACTCTGAATACACAAGCCGTCAGATACAGTGTAGTTACAGATTCCACAACTACCCTCCCTCACCCATATAATCACACTTTTATTAAATATTAATGTAAAAATGGCAGGGTTTCTACTAATATTACAGTTCCTGGGTACCAGGTACAGTGCTAGACAGTTTACACACATTCCCACTTAAATCCTGTCTCTGATGGGTACTGTTGTTACCTCATCCCTACAGATGAGGACAAAGGAGGACAGCAGCTTGCCCAGCAAATCACATCTCATAACCGTGCGTGTGAGACCCATTGGGGCTGAATCAGAGAACATGTCCTTAACAACTGAGCCATGGGTAACTACATAATCTGTCACTCAGAGAATTCCTAATACATGCAGAAACTCTACAAGGCTGAAAAAGGCTGAAAAAAAAATTCCTAAAACATTAGTGAACTTGGTAAAAGCTGCAGTATCAGCACTCCAACTCTGCCAGTTGCAAGGTGTGCAAAACTAGTCCCTCAAATGGAAATAACCCTCATAATAAATAAGCCGGAGCCACTTTTCTCACCCAAAATGACACTGCCTGTTTTGATATTACACTTCATGTCTATGCAAGAGGAAAGGGAGCAAGAGGTTTTTAAGCAGAGATTTCAGTCAAACTGACCCTTAAACCAAAACAAGAGCTGCTTCCAAAAGCCTGAGATGGGGAAAAAGAAAACTCAGCAAGCCAGGTGTCTTGTATCAAGGAACAAGGGCGATGCTCTTTGCTTACAATTGTATTCATATAGGCTGCGGAGCCCGACATGAAAATATCTGGATAAGCCCTGGTCAGAGTACAAAAAAACTTTTCTCCCACATGGTAAGAATGCCTGGCCTGGCAGTGAAAATGCCACCACATAAAAAATGATCGCATTTTCACTAAAATCATATAGCCTAAAAAGACACAGATCAGTGGCTTGTACTCCATATTCAGGCACTTATTTCCACAGAACTACCTCCAAGTGCAGCAATTCTTGAATTAAAAGCAAAAGTAGTGCATGAGCTGCCTCACTTTAACCACCCACTCTGCAGTGTTCAGCACAGAAACATCAATTCTGGTTATTCACAAGGGGAGGAGTCTATCAGTCATTTACATTTTAAAACAGCTCTATGGAGATATAAATTACATAACATAAATTTCATCTGTTGGAAGCATACAAACCAATGAATGTTAGTATAATTAAGGATCTGTACAACCATCGCCACAATCTAATTTTAGAACATTTCCATCACCCTACAAAGAAACCTCCTGCCCAGAGCCTGTCAATCTTGACAAATGGTTTTCCCAAAATAAAATGCCTTTGCCAAGTCAGTTTTGTTCCTGTTTTTGGATCCGGTATTCCCACATCAATGAGGCATTTTGGCCGAAAGGGGGACAGCACTAGCTCTAGAATTTCTACAGAAGCGTAGCTACATGACCTTGGGGAAGACATTAAACCACCCTGTGTGATTATAACCTCCAAGGACTATTGAAGATTTAGTGTGATCACGCATGGAAAGCACGGCTCAGTACATCTCAGCTGCTATTTTTACTACTGCCACTACTGGCCCTGCTGCCACTGCCTCCTCCTCCTCCACCGTCACTACCACCCCTCCAAACATTTGCACCAGCACTTCACCCCTTCCCACCACCTCCTTCCATCTCCATCACCTCCACTGTCACATCATCTCCTCCTCTACCTTCTCCACCTCCTGCACCGCCACCTCCATCTCCTCTACCATCCCTACCATCATTTCACTACCAACTCCATCATCACCGCCAGCACTTCAACCATCTCCTCTACCATCTCCACCATCACCATCACTTCTAGCCTCTCACCATCACCTCCACCTCCTCTGGCTACCTTATCCCTCAGCCTCCTCGATTCCATCATCTCCACCTCCTGCCACCATCAGTTTCCACCATCTCCCATCACTGCCACCCTCTACTTATCAAATCCACGCTCAACCTCCTCCATGGGCCTCAACTCCACCTCTCACCATCACTTCCACCTCGCTGCCACCACCACCCTCCACCATCTCTATCCTCACCTCCACCATCACTTCCACCATCTCCAACATCACCTCCACCTCCACCTCCTCTACCACCTCCACCTTCACCTCCAGCTCCTCCTCCTCCACTACCTACCCCTTCACCACCACTTCTACCCATTCCATCACCTCTACTCCTTCCCACCACCCTTCACCTCTTACACCTCGAACACCTCCATTGCTACCATCACATCCACCTCCACACTCTTCATTATCTCTATTTCCTCCTCCCCCTCCACCACCACCTGTACCATCATCTCTACCTCTTCCTCCCCTACCTTCACCCCTCCCCACCACTTCCTCCATCCCCAACTTTAACAAAAAGGCAACTATTCAGACACCAAAATATCCACATGTATTAACATAATATTAATTTGTTAGAATAGTCAACATGTAGCAGTACCTTAATCGACCACAAATTCTACAGTAACTTAACAGTCTGAGAAATTAGAAGATCAGAATCTCTAAACTACCCACCTAATAATGCTGACAACACAATCTTTAAAGTACTACAAGAGGACCAGTGACAATGTAAGTTACAGTCAAACTGTATTTACATACTTTAAATATAACTTGAGGCTGGGCGTGGTGGCTCACGCCTGTAATCCCAGCACTTTGGGAGGCCAAGGTGGGCGGATCACGAGGTCAGGAAATCGAGACCATCCTGGCTAACACAGTGAAACCCCATCTCTACTAAAAATACAAAAAATTAGCCGGGCATGGGGGTGGATGCCTGTAGTCCCAGCTAGTCAGGAGGCTGAGGCAGGAGAAGGGCGTAAACCTGGGAGGCGGAGCTTGCAGTGAGCCGAGATGGCGCCACTGCATTCCAGCCTGGGGGACAGAGAGAGATTCCATCTCAAAAAAATAAGTAAACAAATAAATACAACTTGAAAACAAACAACAAACCTCCACACGGAATAAAACATGTTTCATTCCTGGCCCCAGGGTATTCTAGCCAACCACGATTCAAAGCTCTGGGAAAGTGGGAGAGATTCCAGGCTTCCCTCCCTGAATATTTCCTAGTCCTGTCACGTTCCCCTTGTGGATCACAGAGAATCAATGCATACGCTAAGCTTTAGGAGGCCTCAAAGGACCAGGTCAAAATGTCACCAACATGCCAAATCCCTTCAGGAGGCAAAGAGAACCCACAGCTACCCAGCTCTATCATGCGCACACCCATCCACACGTACACACCCAGACCCCAGATAAAAAGGACCGAGTAAAACAAGACCTAATTATCAAAAGGTAGCGTGGCACGCTAAGGAGAGCAGAGCTTTTTGGTGCACTCGCTGTGGGGACAACCCCTTACCATCTCTGACCTTCAATTTCCTTGTCTAAAACAGGGAGTGCATGGCCGGGCACGGTGGCACACACCTGTAATCCCAGCACTTTGGGAGGCTGAGGCGGACGGATCACGAGGTCAGGAGATCAAGACCATCCTGGCTAACACGGTGAAACCCCATACCTACTAAAAAAAATACAAAAAACTAGCCAGGTGAGGTGGCGGGCGCCTGTAGTCCCAGCTACTCGGGGGACTGAGGCAGGAGAGTCTCTTGAACCAGGGAGGCAGAGGTTGCAGTGAGCTGAGATCTGGCCACTGCACTCCAGCCTGGGCGACAGAGCAAGACTCCGTCTCAAAAAAAAAACAAAAAACAAAAAACAAAAAACAGGGAGCGCAATCCTGAGCCCTCCTGAGCTCCCAGGTGGGGTGCACAAAGCCCAGCACAATTGCACTGAGCCCAACTTCTTCCACTTCAAGCTTCTCGTTTTCTCTCTGGGTCCCACAACACCCGCAACCTCTACACTAAAACCAGAGAAGCAAACCATGTGCAGCTGTGAGAGTGATCAACAGAGCCAGGGTTGCCTTCATAGCAGATCAGGGCTGTAGGAAGCACATGACGCACCCACACTCTCCCCCATGAGCAGAAGGAAGAAAGAAATCTCTTCCTTGAACTTTCTCAACAATAATCTCAGAATTTGGAAATAACTCTCATTGTCCTGGCTGACCAGGAAAAGGCCCCAGGGTTTGATATGATGTAATCCTTGGTGGTGGCTTTTCCTCATTTCTAAGTCCCTCCCACAGGCAGAGGGCAGGGGGCCAAGGGTAAATGGCAGCCGATGCCAAGAATTTGGAGGCGGAATGAGGTAAGCTAGGTCTGGCCTGGAGCTCCAGCCTGGGGCTCCCAGGTGTGGCAGCCCTTTGAAAGGCAGGTGTGATCTGGAGCAGGGAAGGGCATGGAGCAGCTTCCAGGTGCAAGCAGAAGGGCTGGGCTGGCAGGGCAAGAGAACGGCGATTCAAGGTGATGCTCCCCAGAGGTTTTGGATAAAGCTCGTTTTATTCATAAAAATGAATAAACAGCACAGATCTCAGGGCTCAGGAAACTCAATCCCTCTGCCAAAGAGTGACTCTTCCCAGTAAGACCAAACTCAGGCAGCCATTACAGCAGGAAGAATTGGTGGATCCCAACCTTGCTGTGGGCCACGAGAAATAGTTCACCTCGCCCTTCGGGTATGGAAAATCTTATTGTGGGATGAGCCAAATGTTTACAAACTGCCAGTGTGACAAACTATGATTCTGAGCAAATAACTTCACTCTGGGCCTATTTCCTCACCAATAAAATCAGGTTTTTGGACCATACGACGTCTAAACTTCCTCGGAGTTCTAAGGCTGAGTCTGCACACTCCACAAAAATGTTCCAAAGCAAATCTATTCCTAGAACCATGGTTAAAATAATATCATGGGTGACTTCTGAGCTTCTGGCCAAGATGGAATATAAAGGATTAGATGTACCCTCTCTCCTTAAATAATTAAAACTGAAACAGTTTTCATACATTTGACAACAGGCGGCATGGGGCAGTAATTCCTGAGACATGATCCACGTGACGCAGTTCTACCAGTGCCCACTCACTGGTTGGGGAGAGCTTCCCAGCTGCAGCGCAGGGAAGGGGATCTCCCTTCCAGGCAGAGCCTGGGGTTGTCCTAAGGAGACAGAGCTCAGCACTCAGGAAAGTCAAGGCAGAGAGGATAGCGCTCAAGAGAGGGGGCTCCCCACACACCTCCAGCTGAGGATTAATGATGCATGCATGTAAGGAAAATACCAAGACTGGGAAGAACCACCAGAATGAAGCAGACAGAGCCACCTGGAGAGAAGTGTGTTCCCACCAACCCAAAAGGAAAACTTCCTTACGCATGGGACACAAGACAGCCCTCAGAAGGGTCCTGCCTCAACAGTGGGGGCAAATTAGCCCCTAACTAAAAGTGACTCTGGGCCCAGCTAACAAAGCTTAAAAGCCAGCCTCAAAAGGGTCAAACTATTTCCAAGAAGCTTCTCTCCAGAATAAAGTCCAAAATATTGAAAAGAATAGTCCCCTCCCAAGAAACAGCCAGCACCCAACCAGATGAAATTTACAATGACTGGGATCGAAACAAAAAGTACCAAGCATGAAAAGAAAATAAAACCCATCATGACACGGGAAATCGGCCAACAGAAATGGATACAGAAATGTCCAAGATGATGGATGTAGAAGGGGATATATTAAAATGATGAAGATAAATATGCTCTGTGCATTCAAGAAGGAAAGGCAAAGCATGAGTGATAAGGAGAGAAGTGGAAGATATAAAATGACCAAATCCAACCCTACAGATGAAAAATGCAACACAGGACATGAAAAATATGCGGGCAGAATAAACCAGACATCGGACACCACGCTTCTCTCCCCTCCCTCTATCCCCAGTGACCAATCTCCAAAGACACACCGTGAGGCTCCCTCACCCAAGGGCTGGAGTGGTCTGGAGAGGCCTAGGGTAGGAGCACCCTATGAAGACACAGTAATAGAAACTATCCAGAATGGCACACAGAGAGAAAAGGAAGATGGAAAAGATTATGATAAACTACCTCCAAATGACGATGCCAGATAAGGGGAGGGAGGAAAGAGCTCAGGTTTGGGGCCAGAGAAAATAAAGGCTGCAGCCAGCACCTTCTGTGTTCCCAGCTATTTGGCCAGGCTGGGTAAGTCAATCAAAGTTTCTGAGCTTCACTTTTATTATAGGCAAATTTGGATCACACCCATTTCAAAAAGTTTGGTAGGAAAACTGAGTGAGATGAGGTATACAAAGTCTTGTCACAAAACACATGCTAGCTCCTTTCTCAACCCCCAAGGAGACAGTCTCTCACTTTGTCGCAGCCTAACAAGTGCAAGGGGGTGCCAAGGACAGAAACACAGAAAGTCTTCACCCATCCTTTCACTCAATAGGTGAACCTATTCTTGCGTACTTGAAAAGCAGTTATAAGTGCAATAGTCTGGTTACTGCTCCAGCTTCAACCAACAGCAAGGGAGTCAGGGGCAATGGGGCTCCACCACAGGAAGCAGCTGCCAGGCCATGTGCTCCTAATGCTGCCACCGAAAGGAGGGACACTCACTCACACGAGAAGCTTGAAGAGTGTGTGTGTGTGCACGTGCACATGCGTCACAGTCACATATATATGTGTATATATATATATAAATATGAATTTTGAAACATGTGTGGAAACACAAGTAATACAAACTTAAAAGGTACACAGATACAGGTAATCTACAGATATGACAACAGGCACCTCCTTATACACCACTGAAGTTACAAAACACTTCTCTACCTAAACACTTTCTCCCTAAGTTAGGAACCTTGTTCATTATCAGTAGATCTGAAGAGAGTATCTTCCTGTGTCCATATTATCAACCAGGTGTTTAGATGGAAATTGCTTTTTAGCACCACTTAGCCAAGGCCTCATTCTCTGAAATGAGGTTCTTGGGGTCTCTGGACCCAGTGAAGTGTGATGGTCAGATACACAGATCTGTTCACCCTGCACTGGCACCAGCTCCTGGAGGGGCCTACAAGGCGCAACCACAAAGCCATGGCCATACTTTGCTTGACCCCACTCCAGACTGCTCAACATGCAGCAGGCCCAGTTCTGACCCCCCATGCAGAGACTCCTCTGTCACTCCAGGGGAGTCCAAGGCGCTCTGGGCATCAGCAAAGGGAAGAGGCCAGGGACTCAGCAGGCCCAGACGATTCCAGCCCACTGACTAAGTACCAGAACAAAGAGGGGACAGGGGATTCCCAAGCCAAGATCCGGAGGCTTGTGGAACTGTGTCCAGCAGAAGGGAAGAAAGGGAAAGGGGATACAAGCTCCCTCAAATCAGGAAGCCTAGAACCCAGTTCAAGGGAGAATTAATACAGGGAGGGGAGGCCAGTTTGGGGAATGGGAAGATGAGTTTGGCATGAAATGTCTTTCTTCTGAAATGCTGGCATTAACCTCACCTCCCCGAATGCCAGTCAGCCATTTGCATGGGTTAGTTACCCATGCAGAAATCAGTCAGCCTCCAACTTCTCCTTATCCACCTGTGAACTGCTAACTGATCCTAATTATTTTGTCTTCTACATCCACTTCCACCCACGCTTTCTTCTCACGGCCACTGTGGCACCCTCAGCTCGGGCCACTCACTCACTGCTGCTTCCTTAGCACACTGCCTGCGATGAGTGAGAGCTCACTCACACGAGGGTCCCCAGAGTACAGAACTCACGGACTCTCCAGCCTGGGTCTTCAACCTACACTCTACATCTAATATTTCACTCTTTGAGGACCAGAGCTCTAACTTTATTCCAAAGTAATTTGTACATTAAGGGCAGGTTTCAAAAACACATTAATAGCCAGTTCACCAGGAGCCCAACGTAAGTCCCATACATACTGAAATCATAGCCATCAAAACTCTGAGAGCAGAGGTTGCCATTCACAGCTCTCAGGGTCAAGAACGTTTAAGCAGCAAGAGAGGCCCTGCAATTACTGTCCAATGCCTAAGCTTGTTGAACCCCTCAAAATCTTTACCCAAGGGTGACACAGTCATGGATAACAAATCACAGAGTTTCAGAGACTTGGAGTATCCAACCTCTTGGTCACCCAAGCAGAAGAAAAATAGTCACTCTTCAGAGAAACTGATCCATTCAACAAATATTTACCAAGCAATTACTCTATGCCCAGCACATGAGTGTTTAAAGCAACAATCTGGCCCCATGGAGTTTGTATTTTATCTAAAGAAAACAGATAATAAGCAATAAACACACCATTTACTTGTTTATAATCTGAGAGTGCAGTGCTATGGAATAAAAGAACAGAATAGAGCTGGATAAACAGGGCGGAGACTGCAATTTATACAGAACACAAGGGAAGGCCCTATTGAAAAGGGGTCCAAAAGTGAAGACTGCAAGGAGGAAGGGCTAGGCCCACAGGTGTCCGGTGACACCTACATGAAGGAGGAAAACAAGGCCGAAGAACATTACTGCGGGCAGAGACAGAAGCCCCTGCAAAGAGACTTCATCTTAAGAGTGACCATCCTTTAAAGCTGGAAGCCATCATTCTCAGCAAACTAACACAGGAACAGAAAACCAAACACTGCATGTTCTCACTCATAAGTGGGAGTTGAACGATGAGAACATATAGACACAGGGAGGGGAACATCACACACTGGGGCCTGTCGGGGTAGGGGATGAGGGGAGGGAGAGCAGTAGGACAAATACCTAATGCATGGGGGGCTTAAACCCTAGATGATGGGTTGATAGGTACAGCAAACCACCATGGCACATGTATACCTATGTAACAAACCTGCACATTCTGTGCATGTATCCCAGAACTTAAAGTGAAACTTTTTTAAAAAAAAAAAAAAAAAAAAAAAGAGTAACCATCCTTAACAATTACACAGATGCCACTTTCCCCATGAAATAAATGCTACAACCAGCTCCTTACATTTCCACTATACTTTCGAATTTCCTACCAAGAATGAGAAGTTTTCTTTTTCCTGCGAGTTTACTCCTTTTATAGGTTTTTTTTTTTTTCTTAAGTCATACTATCAAGTGATCAAATCCCACAGTTCCTGCATGCTACGCAGGATCTCAGGCACCTAGAAAGAGCTGGTGGAGAAACATTCTTCTGCCCCCCACTCCAGCTGCTGGGAGCGGGGCTGAAATCCTTCACAGAACTTGAATGACCCTCAACAAACACCAGAGAACCCTTGGCAGAGCTGCAGGCTGAAGCCCATCTTCAGAAAAAGAAACATGGTTTCCTACCACTTTTCCAAAAACACTAACAAACTATTAAACTAAGTCACAGAAAATTCAGTAAGAGGAAAACTAAATATGAGCTAAATATTTACTTTCTTCTTTAAGATCAATGATAGAAAACCTCACAAAAGTTAAAAATAATGCTAATATTCATATCACAGTCCCTTCGAACACTTTGTTTCTTTCTAGTTAAGATGATAATAATAATAAATGTACCAGTAGCCAGTTTCGCAGGGTCTGCTTGAAACACACATAAATATTTAACAGGCTCTGGGGAAACTGCCAAAGTGATTATTGACTGCATGACAAAGACAGGATCACAAACCCTACCTAAGTGACCCCCTTTGCCGAGACTCATAACTGGTGGCAGCAAACACAGGTGATGAGGCCCATCTGACACCAGGCGCCAAAGAGGCCCAGAGAGCAGAGGACAGGCACACCCCGGACGGGGAGCCTGGCACATATGGCAACACTTAAAACCCCAAGGAGAAATAACAGTGAAAGCAAGGCATTCCAAAACTCACTATGGCTAAACGTGCATGGTACAGGAATATAAAAATATAATTTAAACATAGTTACCACCTTAAAAGATCAGACACTTCAATCAGAAAGTAAAGAAGCTTATGTTTAAATTACTCTGTATGATTTTAATAAAAGGAATAATTTTAGGTTCCTCTCTCTGCCAAAGTACACCATTAAAAAAAAAAAAATTAAAAAGTTGCCGTTTCCTAAATTTTCATCAATGTATTTACTATATGTTTAAAACATCATTTTTCTCTGTCTGTCTGGCTGTTTAAAGCACCTATCCAATAGTTTTTCTCTTCTGCAACTGACCAAGCAATCACAGAAGTTGCACAGCACCCAAATCCAGCACAGGAAATTGTCGCAATAAATATCCTCTTCATCCAGGTGCCAGAAAGGAAAGAAATGCCCTGCTTCATTGAAAAGTTTCATAAATCGTTCACATGAACACCACATCCAGTATTTGCCATATTCAAACCATTTTAACACAGTAAAGGTACCCAACCATGAAACTGTTTTAAACTTTCCTGGAGAGTACACTAGTCCCCCGCTTATCCTGGTTTTACTTTCTGTAGCTTCAGTTACCCACAGTCAACTGTGGTCCAAAAATACTAAATGGACAATTCCAGAAATAAATAATTGATCAGTTTCACACTGTGCGGAGGAGCATGATGAGATCTGGCCCCGACCCACTTTGTTCTGCCCAGGATGTGACTCCTCCCAGGATGTGACTCCTCCCTCCGTCCACAAGATCCACGCTGCAGGCGCTGCCTGCCCACGAGTCACAGAGGAGCCATCGCGATGATCATCACATCAACTGCTGCGGATCACAGGGCTTGAATTCAAGTAGCCCTTACTATACTGAGTAACAGCCCCAAAGTGAAGAGAAACGATGCTGGCCATTTTATTATGCCAAAGAGAAGCCCTAAAGTGCTTTAAATGCAAAGGTAAAAGTTGTCAATACTAAAAAAAAAATCATATGCTACACTTGCTAAGATTTATAGTAAAAGCCAATTTTCTATTCATGAAATTGAGAAAAAGGAAAAAGAAATGTACGCTAGTTTTGCTATCGCATCTCAAACTGCAAAAGTTCCGGTCACAGTGAGTATAAATGCTTAGTAAAAATGGAAAAGGCATTAAATTTATAGGCGAAAGACATGAAAACAAAAGTGTTCTGACTGACAGCATTTGGGTTCGGTACTATCTCAGATTTCAAGCATTCACTGGGGGTCTTAGAACGCATCCCTCAGCATAAGTGGGGACCGCTCCAGAGAAATTACTACAGGCTGCTCCACTGAATGCAAAGCCACCCTCTTCTTTCCTGAGGCAGGAGTCAGCCTGGGCTCGGGCATCCACTCTGCGATTCACATTTCATGTTTCTTTGCCCCAGAAGAACACCCACAGGGACACACGGGAGGGAGTGCAGTTCTCCACGTAGCCACCAGAACCCACTGCCAAACCCCTGCCCCAGTATCAAACAGCATAATGCCCATGCTGGGAAACAGGGCACAATCCCTCACGTGGGCCTGGGAGCAGGCAACAGAGAGCGTATCGCTGTAACTGGGCACATGTGACAGTCAACAGGATGCTGTTCATAACTGCAGCAGAGCACAGGTGTGAAATCAGGATGACGCCAGCCTCCCTGGAGGACCTGCTGCCTCTCCTGCAAGGAAGGAACACTCAACCTGAGACTAGGGAAAAGCCAGTCTCGCAAATGTCTGAGGACAAGTGCACTTGGGCCAAGGGCAAGGTCAGCATGCACCTGCTGGCATGTGAGGAGCACAGGTCGCTGACCGGCAGAACACGGTGAGGAGGTGAGAGGGGCCAAGAGGTGAGATGGGTGAACAATGGCTGCTTCATGCAGGAGGGTGTGGGCCAAGGGGAAGACATAACCGCAGCCAATCATTCAGCAGACACAGAAACCCCCCAGCACATCCAATGACAGGTAGGTACTTTCATATCACCAGCACCCAGCAAGTACCTGACATGTTCATATTGATGCACATTTAGGGAATGCTCAGTGAGTTTGAGGGCAGCATCCAAAGCTAGGTGCCCCCCACCCAGGCAACTCATGACAAAGTGAGCCCACCCCACCTGCTACCACCTTCTTGCTCTGCCGGCCCAAGCCCCTGCCTGTTAGCTCATCTCAGCCCCTCGTACAGCTCTGCAGCTTGAGAACTAGGTGTTCTGACGTGGGCTGGGGATGAGGTCCCACCTCACCGTGGCCCCCATTGCCCCCATTCCCCACTGGGGAGGGGCCAACCACAAGGGTGATAGGTCTCCACTCTGTCCTCAACCAGGATCTGGGGTGGCTGAGGATGGAGGAGGACAGAGGACAGCATGAGGAGGGGTCAGGCAGAGGGAGGCCCAGGACTGGATGCAGGAATGCAAAGGAGAGAAGGCTCCATGGGGGTGTGGCAGGGACTGCTGCAGGAGGGGAAGGTGTCCGGCTGAAGTCCAAGGAAACGGCCCAGGCAAAGAAACGGAAGAAGACAGCACGGGAGCAGGGAGGAGGGGGCAGAGCAGTTCAGTATTACTGGTGGCAAAGGACAGCCCAGGCTGCTGGTAGGGAGGGTCAGGCCAAAGACAGGCTGAGGAGGCTGACCCAGTCACTATGCTACCTCCTGGGCCCTACTCTCCTGTATCCCCTGCACCCTCAAGGCAGGGTGTACCATGGGTCCAGCAGCTCCCAGCTTCACAGGCTGTCCCCCACCAGCTGAGACTCGAATCCTTAATCTGCACCATGCCACAGCCCCTCTTGCCCTGCCCACCCTCATGCCCACTCAGGAGGCCAAGGACTGGCCAAAAACTTATGTTCAAGCACTTCCTGCAAGGGTCATTCCAACATCCAGAGCGGCTTCCTAAGGCGATAGAAAGGTCCCCTGGAAGGCCCCGGGGCAACCTCGCCTGGCACCAAAGAAGTGTCAGGGCAAATACTTCGGCCGGCACGGACAGAGCAGCTCCAAGGGCATCTGCAGCCCCGTGCGCCTACAGCAAGGTGGGAAATTCCACGTGTTGGAAGATTTCAAAGCCACAGAAAGCACATTCCCATCTGCCAGGAGAACATAGTTGATGAGGGGATATGGGCAGCAACAGCTTCAAAGCCCCACAACAAGGACTCAAGAAAGGGGAGTCCAGGGTGAGGAGGTGACAGAACCAGTGATGTGAGCCAGGACGACAGGGCCCAGGGTGACTGGATGATGGGGGATGGGCTATGCGGGAGAACACCAGGGTGACAAGGTGACAGAGTGATGGGGTGGGATGACATGGTACCATCCCCTCTCCCTCCCTGACATTACTTATACCTGGCCTCCAAACACACAGCTTGTTCTCCATAAAGTCTCTTCTCAGAAGCTGCCCTCAACGTCCTCCTTGGGTAGGGTTATTTTTAATCCCATTTCACCCATCTTAGGTAAAGACAGAACTCTGAGGATTAAGTTGTTTCTCTAGATGCCCCGGCACTCACCCCTCATACTGCACAAGCTAGAAAGGCCACATTTATGCCTTAGAAAGCTGAAAAATCCATATAAGTACCCTGCAAATGCCAAGAACCTGACCTCAAAGACTAATTTACATGGAATTACCACCTCCACAATGTTGACAAATAAAAATACATTTATACAAAATTTACCTTTTTTTTAGTGAAGCTCTGAAGGGATAAGTAAAGCAAAATATAACTTTATAGCTATTTTTTCACAATATCAAATAGCTCTTTTTTTTCTTTAGAAAAAGAGAAATGTTGCAATGAAGCAACGACGTCCTTGGCAGTGAAGGACTCAAATTCCATCTCTCGGTCCACAGAGGGGTCAGGTGTTTCCTATTTAGAGTCATTAAACGACAGGTACAATTCTCCTTCCTCTATTACTTGGGTACGTCCTTTAAGCCTCGGCTATGTCATGTGCACTTTCGTATTCCCAGAATGGGCAACCACTAAGAAACTGCCAATCATTTCCTCACTGTCCAAAGAACGAAATGTTCTAATGTTGTTTGGTTCCATCTTACAACTAAGCTGTTGTTTGGTTCCATCTTACAACTAAGCTGGGTTTCAGTTGAGGTCTGGAAATACAGGATGAACCCCTCAGCCAGTACCCCAGAGCCTGCTAAACCAAAGTCTGGGGGTAAAGGAAAAAGAAGAAGGGGTCTTCAGGGATCTAGCCCCTTGGATCCCAGGAGCAAAGGCCCTGTTCAGGGTTCCAGTCCAGTGCCCCTGGTCAACTGGGAATTCCTCAGGCCCCACTTGTTGGGCAGGCACTGGAGGCTCTCATTTCATAACAGTGGGAGTATAACTGTCAGCCTCACATGCCTGAAGCAGTACTGGGATTCAAACCCAGAGCCTGCATGCCTCCTGGGCTTGCTCACCTCCTGCTGGCCACGTGGCCTCCCACAATGGTATAGACTCTTGATGGAGCCAAGACTAGAACAGCTGCTCAAGGCAAACTGACACAGGAAGGTGAGAGCTATAGAGGTACCCACAGGCACCCTCCAACCTTCACGCCCTTGCACAGTGGCAAGGAGGTGGTTAAGGACGGTCAGCAAAAGCACAGCGGAGTCACATCAGGCCTGTCGGGAAGAAGGGACAACACAGTGGGGAGGCACAGATGCTGTCCCCCACGATCTGCCACTGGCTGGAGGCAGTGGACTCACAAGTTCCAGCAGCGCCTGAGAAATCTCACTATGCACAAATGACACACCGAGGCCACAAAGGGCCATAAACGCAAAGCTTCAACTTTGCAAACTGGAGCTGCCAAGGACAGAAAAACCACAGGCATGACTGTGATATCCTGAGATAGCCAAGACTAGTGCTTCCAGAGCCATCTGTGGGGAAGAAGCAGTTTTTGCTGTCCCTATCAACCTGTCAAGCACGGATACTTCACAATTCACAATAGCAATGAATTGCTAGAAAGTAAAATAAAACAAAAATACGATACACACCCGCATTTTTATTCTTAAATTCAACATTCAAATTGCTATAAAATCTCTAAACACATTTTCTCTATGTCTCTACTTATCATGGACTGGAAATGAACACGACCTGGGACACAGCAGTGGGTGCACGAAGAGACCTTCCTTCAAAAAAGTCAACATTGCGCTACAACGAGGGATGGGAGGATGTATCCTGAAGGGAGAGCGTGAGCCGCCCAGCTCTGAGCTGGTCAGTCTCATCTGAAGTGTTGATTAGTTCTGGTCCTTTCCCTTAAAGCAGGCTAGGCAAAACAGGAGAAAGGAAACAGGAAAAAGTGCCACAAACCCCAACAAAGGAAGGATGCCTGAAGGAGTTGGGGGCTGGGTGAGTAATGACACATAACTTCAAATGCAGAGAGGCAGAAGTGATTTGCTCTGCGTTACTGACAAGGCCAGACGGGAGCACAATCAATGTTACAGGAGGCCCATCTTCTGACCATAGATAAACAGCCTGTCGCTGCTGAGGGTCATGAGTTCCCTTCCCTTTGGTAATCAAGTAATGTGACTCTGTGCAAAAAAACAGTTGAATCAAGGATTCATGCTCCAACCAGGTACACCATGATGCCTTTCCAAGTCTGTGTGCACTTGATAACTGCCATCTCTCCTGGAAAAACACCCCCACAAGGTAGCCCTGCCTGCTGCCTCCTCTGCTGGTTACCTGCCTCCTGCCTACCTGCCTGCTGCCTGCCCTGCCTGCTGTAATGGCGACTGATATGGTTTGGATTGGTATCCCTGCCCAAAATCTCATGTCCATCCCCAAGGTTGGAGGAGGAGCCTCGTGGCAGGTGACTGGATCACCCTGGCAGGTGACTGGCGGGTAGGGGTTGCGGCAGAAGTCCCCCTTGCTGTTGCATGACAGTAAGTTGTCACGATACCTGGTTGTTGGAAAGTGTGTAGCACCTCCCCTTTTGTGCTCTTTTCCTCCTGCTCCAGCCACATGAGACTTGCCGGCTTCCCCTTTGCTTCTGCCATGATTGTAAGTTTCCTGAGGCCTTCCAACCATGCTTCCTGTACAGCCTGCGGAACTATGAGTCAATTAAACCTCTTTTCTTTATAAATTACCCAGTCCCAGATAGTTCTTTATAGCAGTGTGAGTGTGGAGGAATACAGTAACATGCACACACAGCAGGTAAGTTTTGGTTTTTGTAGGTCTAATAGAAACTTTGACACTTTACAACTGAAGAGGCAACCATCTGGTCTCTTAAGTAGAAACAAAAACAAAGACTTTGATAAGTGATTTTATAGTAGCTTCTGGGCAGATGGCAAAGGGAAAGATGATTACTAACACTGAACTTACATGGGATGAAAAATTAAAAGAGCACAAATATTTCTGTGGGGATTTAACCCCCATGATAACTAGGAGGCAAACAGAAGTGGGATATAGGTATCCATGATTAGATATGTCCTTCTCAAAGGCAGCGCAAAGTCATAGACCAATAATGTGTTATGTTCCCCCACTGCTTATGAAATCTTACTAAAAAGATCATTAAGTAACTCTAGCGCCCCCAATCAATCAAAGAGATATCTGCACAGCCAAGCACACAGTGCCAAGGAAAAACCAGACAGTGGAATGGTTAAGGACACAAGCTTCAGGCTTGACCCCGCAGGCCTGATCCCTGATCTATCCCATACAAGCTGTGTGACCTTGGGCAACTTACCAGTATCTGCAAGTCCTGGCTTCCTTGAAAAAAGAAATAGAAAAAATAACACATCCAGAGTACTTGCCACAGTATCAGAGAGAGGATAAAAATAATACATAAAGGCCAGGTGCGGTGGCTCACCCCTATAATCTCAGCCCTTTGGGAGGCAGAGGTGGGCAGACTGCTTGAGGCCAGGAGTTCAAGACCAGCCTGGCCAACATGGCGAAACCCCGTCTCTGCTAAAAACACAAAAATTAGCCAGGTGTGGTGGTGCGTGCCTATAATTCCAGCTACTCGGGAGGCTGAGGCAGGACAGTCGCTTGAACCCGGGAGGTGGGGGCTGCAGTGAGCTGAGATCGCACCACTGCATTCCAGCCTAGGTGACAGAATGAGACTCTGTCTCAAAAAAACTGAAAAACAAAAATAATGCATAGAAAATATGTGATAAATACAGTTGTTTATATTATTCAAAAGAAAATCAGACTTTAAGCCCACACTTAAGAGGATGATGATATTTGAGAAGATTTAGGTATTTAAAAAAAGCGTTGAGAATAGATACATATTTATGTATCTTTATTTCCATTTATTTACTTATCTGTCATATTTCATTGATTGTAAGACACGCCCCACTCTCCATTTTAACATTTTAAAAATGCAAACATCTTACGATCAGCACACGTGACAAATTTAGGGACAATACATAATAATCTTTATTTCAGCTGAAAAGCTGTTGTTAAAACTGACTTATGGCATTTCATGATCAAAGAAATTCAGTAAGTGCAACATTGCAGGATACAAATTCAATGTTTTATTACAATAATTCTGAGGAGGAGATTTTGGCATTTGGACAAAAACTTGTTCTCCTCAGTCTCACCAACATTAAACACACACACACTTCACAGGGACGAACGTACCTCTGTCACTCAGTAGGAGAGATGGCCTTTTTCTGCTTTGATAATCTCATCTGTAAAGGGGAGAACATGAAGGTCCCCACCACGTAGCATTGGCAGGAGAGAAAATCCAAGGAAAGTCCTCAGCGTGATGACCAGCATATAGTAAAAACCTCAGTTTTGTCATCTATAAAACAGGTATCATGAAGGTACCCAATTCATAGAGTTGGTGGAAGGCTGAAGACAAGGCAAGTACACAGGAAGTGCTGAATCTTTTCCCCACTGGCAGCCTCTGAGTGGTCAGCTTACAGGCTGTTGAATATGTAAGTTTTAACAGTTCTAGCAGGAAATGACATGGGGTGGGGGATTAATCACACTCCCCTCTACTTGTCTGCACAAAGCACACCACTGACAGCATCCCAGGCCACCGCAGCCCACCGGCGGTTGTTGCAGCTGTCTGTCTCCCTCCAGGGCTGGGAGCTCCCTGCAGGCAGGGTTGACATCTTGATCACCTGGTACCCTAATACCCAGCCATGGTCTGCCAATCAACTGTTCATAAAATGGTAAGTGAATAAACAAATTAGTGAAAGTTACTTAGAACATTTAAAAATAGAGTTTTCAACTGATTCTGTAAGTTACAGAAAGCATAAACTATTTACTAATATGTAATTTACTACCTAGGATTTAAATAAATAAAGCCAGTAAACAGCAATTTGCCAGATCAATGAGAAGTATTTTCCCAAACCAAATGCCATCTATTTGTTTGAAGTGAATATTCGCGTGATTTTAAAGACTTTAAAAGATTATAATCTCAAATTTACATAGGTATCACACAAATCACTTAAAAAAAAACCTTACATTCTTAAAAATAATTCTACACTCTTAAAAAAAAAATCAGATACCAGCTCATCCAAACAGTGGCTCACATTTAACAGGGTCTTTTGTGTGCTAAGCACAATGCCAAAGGCTTTATGTAAGTGTCCTCCAATTCTCACAATGATGCTGAAAATGTAAGAAATGTGGAGAATTTAAACACCATGCTTAGAGCCATGCAAGAGAACAGCAGTCAACATACTGCCTGTTTTACCTCACAAAATATCTCCATAACATAGCTGCTGTTCCTAAGTTCAGAATCATAACCTTAAATTACTTGGAAAACCATTTTAGGTAAATGTCCTATCAGCTGGAACAGTCAAATAAAATTTAAAGAGAGACATTTCAAATGATCTTCGTAACTTCCCACCTCAAGGGTTAAGAGTGGCAGGTACTATCAACAAATTTCTTAAAGAAAGTGTAATCTAATAAAATGTCCCCTAGCCAAAGGATGGGGGGTGTAGTATTTAAAAATGAAAAACTGCTCCTCCCGCCGCCCAAGATGCCGAAAAAGGAAAGAAGTTGGCTCTCGGCCCTGCTTGTCGTGAAAGCAGGAGGCCAAGAAGTGGTGATCCCCTGTTTGAGAAGACTAAAAAGATTTTGGCATTGGACAGGAGATACAGCCCAAAGAGACCTCACCCGCTTTGTGAAAATGGCATCGCTATATCCAGTGTTGCGCGGCAGAGAGCCTCCTTATACGGCCGAAAGTTGCCTATGCTACTAAGCAGTTACAGGCCCTGGCGCCAATACGCTACTGCAGCTGCTTAAGCATGCCACAAGTAAAGCAGAGACAAAGGCGAGAAGAAGCCAGAGCTGTTGGCCGGCTGAGAAGAAAGCTGCGCAAGGGGTGTCCCCACTAAGGACCACCTGTCCTTCGAGCAGGGTTACATCGTCACACCGTTGGTGCGAG
The DNA here is from genome assembly GCF_001698545.2 of Rhinopithecus bieti. Classification (NCBI taxonomy): domain Eukaryota; kingdom Metazoa; phylum Chordata; class Mammalia; order Primates; family Cercopithecidae; genus Rhinopithecus; species Rhinopithecus bieti. Next base: position 3,219,563 of record NW_016804488.1, read on the forward strand.
AAAGAGCCTCAGCTGGTGGTGTTGCACACGACGTGGATCCCATCGAGCTGGTTGTCTTCTTGCCTGCCTGCCTGTCGGTAAATGGGGGTCCCTTACTAATTATAAAGGGGAAGGCAACTGGGTGTCTAGTCCAGGAGACCTGCACCCGACTGTCGCCTTCACCAGGTGGAGCTCAGAGACAAGGCGTTTGGCTGGCTGGTGGAAAGCTATCAGGACGCGATCACAACGACGATACGGATGAGATCGCCGTCACTGGGGCGGAATGTCCTGGGTCCAATCTGGTGGTTCGTATCGCTCAAGCTCGAAAGGAAGGCAAAGGGAAAGAATTGCCACTACGCTGGGTTAAATGTACCCTGTTGAGTTCTGTACATAAAATAATTAAAATACAAATTTTCCTTCAAAAAAAATAAAATAAAAAAATAATAAAATGAAAACTACAGAATCACTCTTTCGCTAAAATAATAATAATAATAACAACAGTAACAGACTTTGGGAGCGGCATTCATTTCCAGGAACTGAGCCCAAATCAACTCTTAGAGATGATGTCATCTTTTAGCTCCTCCACGCACTGCCAAAAGATTAAGGAACCTGGGGCACCCAACAGAAAATCCAAAGCTGTATGTGATCAGCAGATGAAGTCTCATCTGAGGACTGTTTCAAACCCAGAAAATGTGGAGGAGATGAGGTGATACAAGGAGGCCCCCTTGAGCTTCTGTCCATTCAAAAAGGTTCATTCTAGAATTCAGTGTCCCAGAAAAAATTTTTTTCTGTGAAGGGTCAAACACTACCCAACTCTGCCAATGGGGCTTGGAAGCAGCCATAGACCATACAAAAACCAACAGCCGAGTTCCCATAAAACTTTATTTTATTTTTTAAGACCGGTTCTTGTTCTGTCACCCAGGCTGGAATACAGTGGCAAGATCTTGGCTCACTGCAACGTCAACCTCCTGGGTTCAAGCGATTCTCCTGCCTCTGCTTCCTGAGTAGCCGAGATAACAGGTGTGTGCCACCACGCCTGGCTAATTTTTGTATTTTCAATAGAGACGGGGTTTCCCCATGTTGACCAAGCTGGTCTCGAACTCCTGGCCTCAGCTGGTCCACCCGCTCTGCCTCCCAAAGTGCTGGGATTACAGGCGTGAGCCACCACGACCAGCCTCCAATAAAACTTAATTTGCAAAAGCAGGTTGCAGTTCGTCAAGCCCTGCACTGAAAGAGCAGGTTCCCCACCTGAAGGTTCAGGGACACAGCACTGAAATGGAACCACAACACACACCTTGCAGCGTCCTGGGGCTGGACAACGTGTATGTGCACTAATGCTGTTGCTCGTATCTCCACCAAAAGCCGAGGCTCTGAAGGGCAGGATGGCAAGGAGAGTTTCTAAGACAGCTCATTTCTAAGCATGATTGTTTCTAATTCAGAAATCAGGAAACTACGAAAATAAAAATAGTGCTTTTGGAAATTCAACAGTAAATTTAATCACCTCTATAAAATTCACACGCAAGTGTTTCAATTCTAATGCTCAGTTCAACTTTGTGTACAGATGTTTGTAGCCAAGCGCATTTTATTTCCTATTTTGCATTTTTCTGAAAGATAATAAATGTTGCTTTTATTTACCATAACTTTTGTCATAGGTGCATAATCCCTTCTTCAAAAGCCTGGAGGCTAGACATGGTTAAGAATTCAGAGTTTTTGGGAAGGGAGAACAATAACACAGTATCCACATCAATGAACACAGATGTGCAGGGCCTAGAGGGAGCCCCATAAACCCCATCCCCCTTCTGAGGCAGACCTCATGGTCAGCAAAGCTCTGGGCAGATCACACTGGACTCTGCCACAACATAGTAAGAAACTTCTTGCTTCAGACTTTTTGATTTTAAAGTTGCAGACAATGAGCTACAGGACCCTATTAACAGAGCCCCCACGAAGACCAAAGCAGCCGGCCCTCTCTCTCCCATTGTCCCATTTTATTTGCTTCAGAATTAGCATCATTATTCACAACTATCTCACTTGCCAGTTGTTCCATGTCTGTCTCCTCCACTGGGATCCAGGAGCCCCAAAGATCTGTCTGCCGAGCTCAAAGCTGGCTCCCTAGCCCAAAACACGTGCCTGGCACCTGGCTGGTGCTCTATCAAGATCCAAAGAATTAAAGATCACAGCCCTTGACTCAGCTTCTAAAGGATGACCAGGCGCTGGGTAATTTAGACATATTTCCTCTAATCCCCACCACAACCCGGATACCATTAACCCTTTTCTACCAAAACTTCTGTATGGAAACTGCGGTAAGGAAAGTTGCAGGATTTCTCCAAGGTCAGAGAATTATGATGTGTCACATTCTAAAGGAAAAACTTAAGTCTTAAAAGTGAAGTGGGTCATCCCCAACCTTGCCAGAACCCCTCGCCAACTGCTGGCCTCCAACAGCAGGATGATTAAATGCATACAATAATTTTGGTGCTTATATGCATATTTCAAAAATCACATCAGTGACTCACGGACTGAACCACCTATCTAATCCAAGCCACTGCTGCAAGTGAACAGCTAGAATTAGGAAATTATTTGTATGTTGAAGGTTTTAAGAATACATTTTTCTCTATAAAACTCTGGAGATTTATCTAATTATTATTATACAATCGCAGATTGCTCAAGACTGGAACCCACTGTAAATCATCCCGTATTCTGAGAAATTCTGGAACTGTCATCTTATTTTCCAGGAACAAGGGACATATGCTGACAAACCTTGCTCTTAGATTTTTTAAAGAGTAAGACAGTGCTTTCAAATGGCCCTGAGAGGCAGTATTTCCCCAAAGCATGACAGCACATGGCAGGGGATGCCCACCCTTCCTTCCTGGCTTCCTGGCTCCAGGAAAGCAGCCTGGGGCATCAGTGACTACAAACACCTAACAAGGCCATCAAGGGAGGAACTGACTCAGCTTGCACGTCTGCCACTTCTGTAGGTACCAGCAGGAAACTGGAAATGCCAGGAAGGGAGGGGAAGCTGACAGAATCTCTGTGCCATTATCTGGCCCTAAAAGCCTATTCTATACCCAGCCGAGGGCAGCACTACTAAAGTGACCTCAGAGAGCCTTTCCCTTCGGGATGTTGTTCTTTGAGCTCACTGATTGCACTCTCTTGGGACTGAGTAGGAAGCAGCAGGCAGGGGTGAAGGGTGCAGTCGGGCCCGGACAACTAGCTGATGCTAACTGGCCACACGAGAACTGGACTCGTGACCCGTGGGTGCAGCACAGAGCTATAATCAATGGGGGAAGACAACTACAGCCTCTTAAAGAACAAGAAAACAATTATGCAGAGGCAGAGGCAGATGCCTTTTCCAGAGCTCACAAACTACACAGACCCAGGGGTCACCACCAAACTTCACAGTTCGCTCAAGTTTTAATCCTCTTTTCTGGCTTGTAACTAATGTTGGCTTTGTGTCACATTCGACGATTAGAATGAATGGTATTCCTAATCTTCAGCCTTTCTTCGAAGGTTTGCTTCACTTAGATACCAAAAAAAAAAAAAAAAATGTTCAAAGGCATCTTTTGCAGCCATAATGCTGTAGGCAATTTCTCATCACAGTAGCTAAAAAGGGACTTCACAGACTAAGAGAGAAAATAACAAGTTCAAAGAAGTGCAAAAACCTGACCAAAGCCAGAGCATATGAAAGGACTTCCAAACCTAGGACTGCTCCAGCCGAAAAGTCACAGCCCTGGGAGAGACGGTGTAAGTACTTCCAATGACAAAAGCACGAGTAAGGATGAATCAGGACTTGCGAATTAAATCTAAAGAACCAAAGACCATCCCCTGAAAATGAATCCGTCTACACCGCCAAGTGCAAGTTCAAATAAAATTAGTTTCAGAAGATGAAGGGAACTTGCAGATGAAACTGTTCTAGCAGCCCATGAAGAAGAGCCAGAGAAAGTGAAGGAACAGAAATGAACTTGTTCTCCCACAAAATTCCACCTGGGGCTCTCAGGAAAGGAAAGAGCCAATCTGTGGAGAGGACTCCCTCTAGAACACCTGTTAAGACACCAAGCCCTTTCTCCTTCCCACTCCCTCATGCCATGAGCACATGACTCCAGGTGAGTGTCCTGACATCCAGCATCACTGCAGAACCTGTCATCAGGAGTGTCTGGCCCAACCCAGGAGGTGAAAAACACAGTGCCTGCTTCATTCCAAACATGGAAGCCTGGATCTCAGTGGGCAACTCTGTACCACAACCAAACTCTTTTAGAAAAGGATGCACAGTCAAACAGGAATATGACCACGCTATCTTACAAGGCAAGGCAAGACACAGAAGACCGAGGCAGAAAGGGCAGTGGGTCTCTGCACCATGGGACTTGTCACCAGCCCCTGCTCCTGCGTGTCCTGGTGGCCTGAGAATAACAGAAACGATCCATGGCTGCTGGCAACATGTGTGCCCTGGCCCTCGACCAGCACCACCGGGCCAGGATCAGATATACGTGCTCGCCCATACCTGGTAGTACGGATGGTGCAAAAAGGAATCTGGGCAGCCGGCTAAAGCCATGGGTTCCTTCTGCCTTCTTCAAATTACATTTACTGCGCAGCAGCACCTGGAATAAAGACAGACTGTGAGAAGCCAAGCCAGAAAAAAAAAAAAAATCCACTACTTATGGCTGGTTCAAGTGTGACATGTCTGAATGGGCAGCTCTTGGCCTTAGCTTGTAGGTTCAGTAAGGACACTTGCTCGGGGCACCAGCTTTTTGCTGACATGCAGAGATGGTCCCCAACTATGGGGCCTTGAGAGGTCACCTGTGAGGTCAAAAGTCTGTGGGGTAGAAGGGTGCCCAGAGTGGTGAGGGTGACATCAGATCCTCTAAATTTAACTCACACAATCCCAGCACTCCCCTGCACTGCCTCACCCTTCTTCCCTACAGCATCTATTAACATCCTGCAAACTGCATCATGCTTTCACAAATAGGGATTCAGACAAATTCCAAAGAAGGCCGGAGGGGTTGTGTGTGTGTTCGGGGCCAGGACCACGGAACATTTGAGTGAACACTAGCTCCACCAGCCATAGAACAAGTCGGAATTCTCAGTGGACATTCAACCCAACAAACTCATTACACACTCTCCCCTGCAGGCCACGGCACCTAGTACCGAATAAAATGAGGGATATTAATTCTAACAATCAGAAGAACAACAACAAAAATCAAGACAAGACCCTGTTATGGGATGAACTGTATCCTCCCAAAGTTCCTAAGCTGCAGCCCTAACCCCTAGTACCTCAGAATGTGACTGCATTTGGAAACAGGGTCTTTAAACAGGTCATTAAGTTAAAATGAGATGATCAGGGTGGGCCCTAATCCAATATAAGCAGTGTTTTTATAAGAAGAGAATATTAGAACACAGACTTGTACAGAGAGAAGACCATGTCAGGACACCTTGAGAAAATGAACATCTGCAAGCCAAGGAGACAGGCCTCAGGAGAAACCAAATCGGCCGATACCTTGATCATGGACTTCCAGTATCTAGGACTGAGGGAAAAGGATTTCTGCTGTTTAAGTCCCCTTGCCACCTCCCCAGTCTGTGGCACTTTGTTACGACAGTCTTACTAAACTAACACAAACCCAAAATACAAAATCACTACGAAATTCTCATCACAGCGAAAAGGAACAGAAGTATCCCAGATCTGTAACATTTACTACCAACCATGTTCTCTACAAGAGTTTCTCTAGAATCCCCCAAATCACCAAAGAATGGTCCCAGAACACTTTGCTGGGGCTGAAAGGAATCGGTCGAGAGCAGTGGAAGTACTGGTATGATGAAGGCAGCACGTCCACAACCTGGCTCAGACGTCCCCAACCTACTGAGTGAGAACTGTGGCCAGGATCCACCCTTCGCCTCTGCCACAACCAGCAGCCCCAAGGCCTCAGCCTTTCCCAGCTAGCAGTCAGCCTGTCCTCGGGGTAGCTGGTGTTACATGTCAATAGCCCAGGCTCTAATTTCCAGTCACTTAGTCAAACACCAGTCTGGCTGTTGCCATGAAGGTATTCTGTAGGAGTGGTTAATGTCTACAATCACTTGGCTTAAAGGAAATGACCCTTAACAGAGGCATTACCCAATCCACAGAAGGCCTTGGGAGCAAACACTGAGATTTCCGAAACAAGAATTTAGCTTAAAGACTGCAGCAAACTCCTGTGTGAATTTCCAGTCTTCCTGCTCTGCAGATTTCAGACTTGCAAGTTCCTTAAAGTAAATCATTTTATATATTGAATACATATGAATATAAATATTTATATATTTGTATATTTAAATATTTACATATTTATTTTCATACACATATAGGTGTGGGTTCACTGTACAGGCCATCACCCCAGCCCTCGATGTGGACCAGTGCCCCAAATCATTTGCTGCCAGATCGCAGGACCACGCCTGGGTGTCTCACGCAGGCAGCCAGGCGGCCTCTGCCTCCCACACCAGCAAACACAAGTCTTGTGCATCTCCTCACTCTGTACCTCACTCCACCGCCTCCCATGTCCTAGCCCCATCTCTAAACACTCCTTCTGCCTTCTCCCCTAACTGCAGGGACCCGATTCTCTCCCCTTCACCCACATCTCTGAGGGCCTGGGAGAGGAAGGATTGTCCTCTTGGCCACCTTGCCCACTGAGTGACAGTTCTGCCGCATCCCACCAGGCTGCCCACGCGCCGCACGCCTCCCTGCTGTGGTCATCTCCCAGTCTCCCAGCTCACCCATGCAGACCCACTGGCTCTGCCTAAATACACCTTCTGGAATTCCTGGATGTGTTCAACATATTGAAATATGTTCTTATTTTCTCCCTGAAGTTTCAAACTTAATGTGTATTAAGACTGTCAAAAATATCATTTAATATGCCAGTTTTATTACCTAAATATCACCGTTGTAAGTATTTGCCAAAGGAGATTGCTTCTCAGCCAGGAAAATGTGTGTCCCATAAGCCCAGTGGAACAGTTTCTTCGGGACAAGTAAACTATAGTTAGATACAGTAAGAGGGCTGGGCTATCTCTGGTCTCTAATAAAACGTAACCAATCCACAGCTAACATTATGCTTAATGGTGAAAGATGAAAAACGTCTCCCCTGAGATCAGGAATGAGACAAGGACGCCAACTTTCACCACTTCTATTCAACATAGTATTAGAAGTCCTAACCAGAGCACTGAGACAAGAAAAATAAATAAAAGCCATCCAAACTGAAAAGGAGGAACTAAAATCATCAAGGTTCAGAGATGATATATGACATCTTATATGTAAAAACCATAAATATTCCATAATAAAAAACTATCAGAGCTAGTAAATAAGTTCAACAAAAAGGTACAGGATACAAAATGAACACGAAAAACCATTTGTGTTTATAAATTAAGAACAATCCAATAGATACTTAAGAAAACAATTCCATTTACAATAGCATCAAAAATAACAAAATACTTAGAAATACATGTAATCAAAGAGGTGAACTACTTGTACACTGAAAACTAAAACACTGCTAAAGAATAAAGACATAAATAAACGGTAAGACATGCTGTGGTGGAGGAACTAATATTGTTAAGATGAAATACTACCTAAAGCAATCTACAGATTCAATGCAATCCCTATCAATACCCTACTGGCATTTTTTTTGCAGAAACAGAGCTGAGGGTTTGTGAAGGGCTGATCCTGTAAAGTTCTGCGAGCAAGTTGGCTAAGACTTAAAGGGGATGATTTAGGTTTTTCTGTAGGTTGAACATTAAAATGAAAGCACATAGATGCAGGGCCAGAATGTGGGCCCATGTGTCTAAATAACAGGGTTTCCTTAAAAAAACTGATCTGCTATTCAATGAAAATTGTAAAGAGCTCTAAAAGTTTACGAAAATCCTACCTTATGGTCAAACTAATTAAAACTAATAAAACTAATTAAAACCAGATAGATTTATAAAATTTTATTAAAAAGTAGCTTTAGCATTAAAGATGCACTAATACAAATATGAAATTTGGTTTTCTCTTTTGAAAAAGATTTTTATATAATATTGTGACAATGAAAGATTTGTTTGCCTTTTGAGTAAACTACAGGGGGGAAAAAAAACTAGAAGAGAAAGAACAAAAAACAAAAGAAAAAGTCATCCTAAAATTCATATGGCTTCTCAAGGGACCTGAACAGCCAAAACAATCTTGAAAAAGAACAACATGGAGAACTAACTTACACTTCCTGATTTCAAAACTTACTAACGGCTGGGCATGGTGGCTCATGCCTGTAAACCTAGCACTTGGGAGACCGAAGCGTGCGGATCACTTGAGGTCAAGAGTTCGAAATCAGCTTGGCCAACATGGTGAAACCTCATCTCTACTAAAACTACAAAAATAAGCCAGGTGTGGTGGTATGCGCCTGTAATCCCAGCTACCTGGGAGCCTGAGGCAGGAGAATTGCTTGAACCTGGGAGGTGGAGGTTGCAGTGAGCCAGAGATTGCGCCACTGTACTCCAACCTGGGCAACAGAGCCAGACTTCATCTCACAAAACAAAACAAAACAAAACAAACAACAATAACAAAAAAACTTACTACCAGGCTACAGTGATCAAAACAGTCTGGTAATAACGTAAGAACTAACATACACCAAAGGAATAAAACGGAGAGCCCAGAAACTAATTTTCACATATATGATCAACTGATTTTCAATAAGGATGCCAAGACCGTTCGCTGAGGAAAAGACAGTCTTTTCAACAAATGAATGGTTCTAGAGGCTGAGTGTGGTGGCTCACGCCTGTAATCCCCACACTTTGGGAGGCAGAGACAGGTGGATTGCTTGAGCTCAGGAGTTTGAGAACAGCCTGAACAACATGGTGAAACACTGCCTCTAAAAAAATTAGCCAGGTATGGTCATGTGCACTGTAGTCCCAACTAATTGGGAGGCTGAGGCAGGAGGATCAATTAAGCCCAGGGATTGAGGAGGCAGTGAGCTGTGATAACGCCACTACACTCTAGTCAGGGCAACAGTGAGACTATTTCAAATAAAATAAAATAACAAAATTTTTTTAAATGATCCTAGGAAAACTGGACATCAGCATGCAACAAAATGAAGCTGGACTCTAAACTTACACCATAAGCAAAAAGTAACTCAAAATGTATGAAAGACCCAAATGTGAGAGCTAAAACTATAAAACTCTTAGAAGACAGGGAAAAATCTTGAAGACAGTAAATATGACAATGATTTCTCAGATATGACACCAAAGGTGCAGGCAAAAGAAAAAATAACTGGGCTTCACTAAAATTCAAAATGTTTGTGCATCAACGGACGCTATCAAAAGATTGTAAAGATGACAGATAGAATGGGAAAAAATACTTACAAAGCATTTATCTGATAAGGGATTAAAACCCAGAATATATAAATGATATGGTTTGGCTCTGTCCCCACCCAAATCTCATGTTGAACTGTAATCCCCAGCGTTGGAGATGGGGCCTGATGGGAGGTGACTGGATCACGGGGGTGGTTTTTAATGGTGTAACGCCATCCCCCTAGTGCTATCTCATGATAAAGTTCTCATGGGATCTGACTGTTTAAAAAAGTGTATAGTACCTCCCTCTTCACTCTTTCTCCTGCTCCAGCCACGTAAGATGAGCCTCCTTCCCCTTCCACCATGAGTCTAAGTTCCCTGAGGCCTCCCCAGCCATGCTTCCTGTACAGCCTGTGGAACTGTGAGTCAATTAAACCTCTCTTCTTTATAAGTTACCTAGTCTCAGGTAGTTCTTTATAGCAATATAAGAAGAGACTAGGCCGGGTGTGGTGGCTCACAGCTGTAATCCCAACACTTTGGGAGGCCGAGGCAGGTAGATCACCTGAGGTCAGGAGTTCAAGACCACCCTGGCCAACATGGTGAAACCCCATCTCTACTAAATATATAAAAATTAGCCAGGCATGGAGGCGGGCACCTGTAATCCCAGCTGCTTAGGAGGCTGAAGCAGGAGAATCGCTTGAACCCAGAGGCGGAGGTTGCAGTGAGCCGAGATCATGCCATTGCACTCCAGCCTGGGCGACAAGAGCAAAACTCGATCTCAAAAAAAAAAAAGAAAGAAAACAGACAACTACAATAAAGAATGCCTACAACTCAACAACAACCACAAGCAACCTAATTTAAACCGGCATAAAGGGCTTGAATAGACATTTCTCCAAAGAAGATATACAAATGGCTATAACGCACATGAAAAGGTCCTCAACATCACCAGTCATTGCGGAAATGCAAATCAGAACTGCAACAAGATACCACCTGACACCCATTAGGATGACTGATATAAAAAATAATAACCACAAGTATTGGTGAGGATGTGGAGAAACTGGAACCCTTGAGCACTGCTGGTAGGAATGCAAAACAGTGTTGCTGTGGTTGAAAATAATATGGTGATTCCTCAAAAATATTAAACATAGAATTAACATATGATCCACTTCTAAGCATATAATAGCAACTCCACTTCTAAGCATATAATACGAACTAATCAAAAGCAGAGGCTCAGGTACTTCTACACCCATGTTCATAGCAGCATTATTCACAATACCCAAAAAGTGGAAGCAACCCAAGTGTCTACTGAATTAATGGATAATTCATCAATAGACAAACAAAATATGGTACATACATACCTGGAATGTTAAGGGACACGGTCTCCCTCTGTCACTCAGGCTGGAGAACAGTGGTGTGATCAAAGCTCACTGCAGCCGCAAATTCATGGGCTCAAGCAATCCTTAGCCTCCCAGGCAGCTGGGACTTATGGGACTAGAGGAGTTCCCCACCATGCCCAGATAAAAAGCTCACTTCTGAACATCCTACAGTTATACAACTGCATAATCTACTGTGGTACTGTAAAGAGTTCAGATTCTAAATCATCAGCTGATTTATCAAAATATGTGATTCATATTCATAGATAACGAGGAATAGTTTTATAAGCCAGTAGATAGCAGCTTTATGTCTATAATAACTAATGACTTTCTCATTAGCCGTTGTCAGATGATTAAGAAATTGTGTCAATATCTGTTGTCTTTTTGCTTCCCTTGATTAAAAGGGCCTACTAATAAGTTTGGCTTGCTGTGTTAGTTTCACATTGTCCTTTTAATGTTGAAGGTTAAACCCTCCTTTGCAAGATTACTATTATAAATAATGTATTAAAATCTGTTTATTTTAATTAATGAAAATTTAAATAATCTTCATGATAAAGCTTAAACTTCTTTAGGAGACTATAGTTCAGAAAAATCGTTCAGGCAGAGTCAAAAGTTTACTCATTCTAAAGTCAACATTTTCTTAACAATGCCAATATTTACACTTCTGGATCCAGCAGCTGAAGTTGAAGGTCTTTGTTTTCTGATTATATGGGTTGTTTTTTGTTTTCCACATTTGGGCAACTTGTACTAGTTAAATTAAAACAATACAATTGTCATAAACTTGAAAAATGTTGCACCCAATAACACTTTCTCTGAAAAGTACACTGGGTGTTCCTAACTGAATCCTAGAGTCTGGCAGACTGTAGATGATACTCTTAAGCGCTCACCTCACAGTTAATTGCAAATTATGTTTACATTGATTTAAACCGTAGAGCGTTTACCCTCCCATCTGAAAAGACAGTCAAATGGACATCTTCTAACGCAATGCCAGTAAGCAGGTGACCAAATGACACATTCGTGACCAATCCATGCTCACCCTGTCTATCCCGCATGGCACGTGGCTTATCACACATGGCAACGTGCTAAGTGCATGCTAAGAACCCATACAATCCACTTTCATATTTCCTTTTCTGTTCTATTGTATTTATTAAAAACGCTTTTCATGACCTACTAACTTGATTTCCAGACCTGATAACAGGTTGAAACCCACAGTTTGAAAATAGGGCAGGGCTGTGTTTGGGCTTGTGGTCAACATCGGGGTCACCAACTTCAGTTGGAGGGCCTGCTCCCTCACGTCCCCTCCGACGCCTGCCCCTTCACACCGAAGTGCTGCCCAGGGCACAGAGAGGCTGGCGCACTGGCCCTTGCCCTTTCTATTCTCTCTTCACCCCTCAGTCCTCACTCCTCTCCTCCCTGGCTCAGGAGAGCCAGAAACGTTCCCAGCAAACACCACAGCTCTTATGCCACCTCTTCCTGTGACTCCCTCTCTTAGAAAACACAGCTCATCTGCTGAAAGGAACCTAGCCAGCCCGGGAACTGCATGAGGCTGGAGGGAAAGTCATGTGACTGCGCCACACGAATCCTTTCTTTTGTTATTTAGCCACAAATCCAGAATGCGCATTTAACACTACTAGAACATTCTACTGCATTCCTTAGGAAATCTACATTGAACCTGTGTTTCAAACTTTCCCCTCTCTCCCCCAGAATGCTGGCCCCCATTTGCAAGACACTCAGATGACAGTCACATGTCTGCCACACCTGACCCATTCAAGTGACACACCATTCAAGCTCATCGCCCTGGTGTATCTTCTCCATGGCAACAACCACTTCCTGCCAGCTTCACTTTTGAGACAGTCACAGACCCCATCTTGTTCAAGAACTCAGTCTTGTTCCCTGCTATACCCAGAACAGCACATAGTAAGAGGGGCCCAAGAAAGATTTGCTGACATTAGTAATAAGGGTAAGTTGTATAATTAATGATGGTCAGGTTAATAATAAAATTCAATTTAAAATTTAAAATTTTAGAAAGACGTTTTGAATCTTAAATCATCGTAGAGTTGTTTTTGTAAAAGCTATACCTTCCATAAAAGCCAGAGGATCCTACTCTTTATTAAGAAAAATATAATTGAATAATGTTCATGGTATATTAAAATAATCACATGTAGAATGGAAAACAATATTTACATTCTAAGCCATAATAAAAACATAAAAAGAAACTAATAATTCTTTAAACATCAAAGAGAAAATAGATGAGGACACCTTCATTCAAAACCCAAACAAGCCGGGCGCGGTGGCTCAAGCCTGTAATCCCAGCACTTTGGGAGGCCAAGACGGGTGGATCACGAGGTCAGGAGATCGAGACCATCCTGGCTAACACGGTGAAACCTCGTCTCTACTAAAAATACAAAACTAGCCGGGTGAGGTGGCGGGCGCCTGTAGTCCCAGCTACTCGGGACGCTGAGGCAGGAGAATGGTGTAAACCCGGGAGGCGGAGCTTGCAGTGAGCTGAGATCTGGCCACTGCACTCCAGCCTGGGCGACAGAGCGAGACTCCGCCTCAAAAAACAAACAAACAAAAAAAACCCAAACAATTTGCAACAGAAGAGAGAAGACATAGCAGTAAATGTCAGTCATCCAATTCTCCTTTTCAAAATAATAGTCAAAATTATTCTGATGAAAAAAAAAAAAATACCCAAGGCAAATAGAAAAGCTTTAAAAGGGAGCTAGAAAAGAAAAAGACAGAATGGGCAGATATAAAAACCAAACACAATGCAAACAAAATAAAAGCAATTGTAGCAATGATAGCCCAGTGTCACTTGAGGCAAAGAAATAGTAATCCAAATATTAAAAAGCACTGATAAAAGCATAATTGATAATGAATAAAAACAGTAGTAGGCCTTTATCCTTCAAACAGCAAAATATCAAAATACATAGATCTAAAATTAGAAGCAAGTTTAATAAAAAGTTTACACTTCGATAAAAGCTTACATGAAAACAAAACTATGAGACTCTCAAGGAGAAAACGAGGAAAACTAGTTGTTGCAGATGTCCTATACAATAAACACACAGGTTTACTATATAGGACATAGAAATAAAATTGGAATAATGGGTAACGAGAAGGCATTAATTGATATTTATGAAAAACAGGCATTTGCAAATATTTATAAACATTTGCAAAATTATTATTTTTTAAAATACTAAACCACAAAAAAAAGTAGTACATTTTACAAAAATGCAAAGCTCTCTGGAGTTACAGAACACACGGCCCCAGTGAAAAACCTGTTACACGCTGCCTCCTCCCAGCCTGCATGCAGCTACAGACAGGACTCCAAATGTCCAGCACTAAGACAGGGACCGTAGGCCAGTGTGCCAAGGGGATCCATGCTACAGCCAAATACAAGAAAACCAGAAATTAGTAACATGTGTTAAAAAAAACAAAAAACTAAGGCACTTGAAAATTAAAAACAAGCTCTGGCCTAAATAAATGGTTCAAGGAGGAAATAAAGATACAATACAGTCCTAGACAATTAGGACAATGCACACCCCCATGTGTCAAGACAAATAAAGTGAAGCAAGAGAAATAAAAGAAGAAAAACTCATACCATGAGACACTTGCATCTTTTATAAAGACAAAATAAATGAACACCAACCCATCCATCTTGAACCAGAAAAGGGAAATACAGTCAAAACAAATCGGAAAGCAAAGCATGACAAAATTTATTAAAATCCAAGAAATATAATAAACGACAAATCTCTTAAATGTATAGTCAAGAAAAACATACAAAATTTTGAACAATGAAATACAATGATTTTTAATCATACAGTAATTTTATGCGCACCAGTAAAGACACAAATTTTGAACATTACTGAAATGTTAATGTTTACAAAAACAAAGTACATACCCAAATCAGAACCAACTAAAGTAAAAACACTTAAAATATAAACAGTGAAGATGAAATTGAGTAAAACCCAAACTCCACCAGCTACCAATATAAAGAAAGTGAATGGACTTGGATGGAAGAACAAATCAATGACCATAATTTGTCAAGGGAAGGAAAGAAAGATTCTGAAGCACCAGTTAATAGCAGGCATTTGGCTCAGGGCTTTTTATGTATTTGTCTATGTGTAAACACACACACACACACACACACACACACACACACACACAGAGCATCCATTCCCACTGATCACAACGGGAAAATGAAGTGCTGAGATGAAGGCCCAAGGGCTGGTGATGGGACTCAATGTCCCACCAGTCCCATCACCAGTCCTAGGGTTTTCAAATGATTCCCAAATGATGGTCCCTGGACATACAGCATGGGCATCACCCGGGGGCTTGTTAACATACAAATTCTGGACCCCAGACCCTGACCTACTAAACCAGAAACTCAGTGGAGGGGGTGGGGTCCCATAACATGTGTTTCCGCAAGCCCTTGGGTGATTCTACTGCTGACCTAGTCCCAACTATTGGACTGCACATTACATCACTAGGGGGAGAGGGGAAGACTCCGCATGCCCAGGCTGCATCCCAGACCAAGGAAAATGAATCTCAGGATGGGGAGGGGTGGAGGGCAATACTGTTATAAGCTCCTCAGGTGTTTCCAAAGATGAGCACCACGACTCATCTCTTTTCTTTAAATTACTGTTCATTTCTATGATGTTTGCAGGGGGAAAATATTGGGGAAAAAATTGAGTAACGCTTTGAAGAATCATATCCCACTTCCTGGGGCTGGGAAGGGGAACCTGCTGCTACTACGCTGCTTGAAGTAAAAACTATACTTGGTTCCTCAAAATGCCCTAACTGAATCCTAAGTACTAGATCCCTAACTAAAAGCTGTGCCTGTTCTCCTTCCTGTCTTAAAAAAAAAAAAAAACACTCTTGGGTTTTGGTCTATGCAAATACGAAGAATGCCTTTTAGAACACCAATTTCCGCTTTTCTTCCACAATGCATTGATGGCAGAAGGGGGAGAAGGCACAGATTCAAGAGCTATTTTAATTATCTGAAGCAAAGTGTGACCTCATTGCTTCCAACTGCACATTATTAGGTATAAGGGTCTATATGTGAACATAGGTATGAGGATGACCTTTGATTTTTTATTCTCAGCAGTTTGAAAAAGACTTGTGTGGCATATTCTATTCAAGCATCTACAGTTCCTTCCACTTCAGTAGTCTGGTCAACCTCCTGACAGAAAAGAGTAGATTTTTTAAAACAATACATGATCTTCAATCTGTTTCAATGGCTTTGAAAAGTAAGTGTGGGTCAGAGCATGCAGCTCTGCTAAGCACAGTGCCACTTTACGGTGGCCACATCCCTACTGTCATTTGTGGGAAGCATCAGGTCCCCTCAACAAACCTGTGCAGAGACACCAGCACCATCCCCACTCAACCGATGAGAAAGAATCCAGGTAACTTGGCCAGCAGTCACTCCTGCTGCACAGCTGCATAGTTAATATTGAGATCTGCTCTCTGCAAATCCAGAGTCCGAGTCCTGAAGGACAGCACAGAACCCCAACAGCGAGATCCTACTCAGGAGAACCAGGAGAGGCCGACACCAGAAACGAATTTTCACTTCTAGGCACCCTCACCACTAGCACTGGTATCTGAGAGAAGGTCTTCCCTTTTGCCGTGCTGTGGTCCACACACAGACACGAAGGCCCAGGGCAGGACTGTTAATGCAGTGATCCAACTGATTTGAGACCCAGAAAGTCAAGAGAAAACCTGAGCAAGGGTAACCACAGAAAAGAGCCTAGGCTATCCACAGGCAGAAGGTCCTTGAATCCCTCCACCCTAAAAGCCTCACCAGAGGAAAACACCAGTCTTTTAGCCCTGAAAAGAGGAGGGATGATGAAGGCCACCCCCACATGCAGCCTTCTCAAGCCGCATTCACTGAGAGTGGATACCCCTGCTCTGTGGTAGGCGTACGCAGAGAAGAGGAACTCACGTGCGCAAAGAAGTCTAGACACACTGTGGAGCAGGTCAGAGTACCGCCTCAATCGTACAGATTAGGACGCAGGCGCTGCAACACCACGACCACAGGACCTCATGGAAAAGAAAAGAAACCACATGGAACCATCACAGGCCAGCAGGCTGGAGTGAAAGAAAAGGACAGCAGGGAGGGAGCAGTATCAGGTGCTACAGAGATCAAAGCATCCTATCTTTATGCACCCCGAGAAAATTGCTGTGGAGAAGGATGGGGAGAGAAGAATAAACATTACACAGCTGAGCACTGAACAAGGTAAGAGTTGGAGCACCAACACCCCATGCAGTTAAAAGTTCATGTATACGATTTTACTCCCCAAAAACTTACCTATTAATGACCTACTGCTGACCAGAAGCTTTATCAATAACATGAAGTCACTAACACACATTTTGTATGTCATATATGTATTATATACTGTATTCTTAGAATAAAGTAAGCTCTTTGGGAGCACTTCCAGCTTCACTAGTATGGGTCCCCTGTTTTATTCAAAGGTTACGGTATTGCATTAAACATGAAAAATACACAAGGCCGACGAGAGGTCACTTTTTAAAGCAATGAGTAATTTACTGGGGGGGAGCTTCTCACATGGAGATGATTAGCATCACATGGCATTTTAAGTGTATACTTGCAACATTTGAGCTCACAGCAACAGTGGAATTATCACAGTAGCACAGTAATTATTTCATGACTATGAAATTAAGTGCAGCATGTACTACAGTTAATTCTATGCAGTGATGATTTCATACTGCACCTTCATGATTTTTTTTACATTTCTGTCAACAAATGGCTCCATGTATGGTCTGTTTGTGTAAGTTTTGACAAACTTTAACTTTTTTATAACGGATTTGTATATATTTTACAGTAACAGCCGAGTCTTCTACATATATTTTATGCATTCATGACATAGCCTTTTCTTAATTTTTTTTGGTATTTCTAGGCTATGCTGTAAGATTTTTCAAACGGTTGCAAATCTCCAAAAAATTTTCTAGTAATTACTGAAAAAAACTCCACATATAAATAGACTCACAAAGTTCAAATCCATGTTGCTCAAGGGTCAACTGTAATTTTAAATTTGCAATGCATATTACCTAAATGTAGATTTAAAATTGAGTTCCTTTTAAAAGAACTTATTTTTCTCTGATATATTAATATTTTTCTAATTTATTAAAGATCTGTTTCTACCTTTGGAATCCTTGATACTTGAATTTTACAAATTCTTACAAATTACTGAATACCTTTGGCTGTCTTCCAAGGAATAGATCTTTGTACATTTAAACTATAAAAAGAGAAACAAAAATTAAGAGACCAAATCAATTAAGACAAAGAGGGGAACGATTACCATGGCAACACATTACCAACTACACCCCCCACTGGTCCGGAAGCACCGTCTTCCTTTGGGAATAGATAAAAAGCCAATAGGAAGGCAAAGCAAAACCACTCAGATGTGTCTTTGCTACCTAAAAATACTGAATTTCACAACTGTTGGGAAAACGGCTAGAACTTTATCCGAAAAATAAAAGATGCTCTATAAAACAGCCCTTGGATTTAAACACTTTATAAACTAAATGCGCTCCAAAGTCATTCCAATCAACACTAGATGGTAAACTACTTTTCCCTATAATAAAACCCAAATAACTCATAGAAGACGTCTTTTCACCTAAAGAAAACTTTTTAAAGGCCTCAAAAAATTAATCACACTTTCTAGACGCTAAAGTAGTTAATCACACTTTCCAGACGCTAAGGTAAGCTCTCTGGCTAAATCAGGAAATACTGAAGATAGTGGCATCAGATCTTAACCTCATTCTTTTGGCAAATCTTGAACAAGGCCTGTGATTCGCTCTCTTCCCAATCAGGGCCCAGAGTCCAGTATCTGAGCTCTAAGGATGCTGTCCTGGGTGCCGCTGAGAGTGGAACGTGGCAGTGTGAAACCATACAAGTTCCAGAGGGAGCCTGGTTTCTTCCAAGGAAGAGATAAGCTGTACAGATGGTTCCCAACTTGACAATGGTTCAACCCAGGATTTTTCATCTTTACGATGGGTTGATGAGGATGTAACTCCATTTTTAGTTGAGAATCTCCTTACAACTTACCACTGGGTTATAGTTTCTACTGAAGGCTTGTCGATTCTGCACCATCAAAAAGCCAAAAACACAAACCATTATTCGATCAAAAAATAAAAATTAAAATTAAAAGAGTCAAACCATCATTAAATCAGGCACCATCTACTGTGTTGCCAGCGCTGAATGCATTTTCAACTTACGACATTTGTGTCTTATGATGGGTCTTTCAGAACGGAACCCTGTAAACCGAGGGGCGATTTATTTTCTGTTATACCTAAGACTGGGACTCTAATGAAACAAGGGTGGAGTGGGCACCCTCTGGTGACACTGCCAGACCTAGGAACTGTGTGGACTCCTGTGAGGGCCTTTTCTCAGCAGCACCAAAGAAGATAATGGCAATCACCAAAAACACTACCTGCAGACCCTCCCTGCTGTGCTGCAAATCTTCATTCACCCTCAGCTACTCACTTTCTCCACAAAAGAGGCTTTCTGTCTACTGCCCTAAACCTCCTGCCCCCACCCTTTCCAGTGCAGCATCCCCAAACCCCTTCCTGCAGAACACCCATATCACTTCAGGGCCTGCACACCACCCAGTCTCTGCCCTCCGGGCCTCCAGTCCCCAAGGCTCCCCTGGCCTGTCCCTGCGTGAGCCATTTTGTGCTCTCGCTTCCATTCATGACCTCTTCCTGCCCATGTCCTCCCTCCCTTGGGCCCATGAACATTTCTGTGCATTTCCACTTCAGGAGGGAAGGAAGGGAGGGAGCAAAGGGACGTTTCTCTTAACCATGTCCTCCTCTAGCTCTAGCCCTTTCTCTCTCTGCATCCCTCTGCAAGTGTTGACAAAGCATGTTTGAAACCCACTGCCTCCCACCCCTTGAATCAGCAGTCTCTCCAAAGCCCCACTTTCTGCAGCGAAATTCTCTCGAAACTTATTTGAAGCATTAAGACTTTCCCTCATGGTCTCTTCTCACTCTCACCCTCATGGTCGCTGTTGGTGGGTACTACAATGAGGAAGCCAGGCTAAGGAGAGACACGCGACTCATCCCTGAGCCACGAGCCCAGACACAATAGTTGAACTTGGCCTGGGGCTGGGATCCCTGCTTTTGAGGAGGAAACCCACAAAGCACAGCCTGTCCCCACCGTTCCCTCCAAATCCATAAACCAGAAGGCCCTTACAGTCAAACAAGTTCAGGTTTTCTATGAAGTCAAACGTCTTCCTTTCTTCCAGTGCTTCTTTGAGCCTTTAATCTAGCAAGGCAGCTCTCAAGAGGAAAAGTGGGGTAAAGCATTTTCAAAGATGATTTTACCCTCTCTCCAACCCTTTGGGATTTTTCTCCCTCCACCCTCCTTCTCCATTTCACCCCCAGAGCTGACTGGGCAGGCACGCACCACACTCACTGTGAGGGCTCTGCTCCAATGCTGAGAAATGGCATGCAAGCATGCAGCAGGGCAGCTCCATGGGACCCCAGCTTCTCTGCTGAAAATAGGCTGCCTGGGAGGAGAGAAGCTGAGAAACCAGTTAGCAGAATTCTGCACCTAGACCTTGGTGGATACTCATGGGAGAAGCGGTGCATTCTGAATCTAGCAGGTGGGAGGCATGGAAGAAAAGTGGAGTGGAGACCTCTGGCCTGGGCAAGTAGAAGGAGGGCATCTCCAGGCACTGAGATGGGAAAGGTGTGGGAGATGATGAATGGGCAGGATGCATGTGCGCAGGTGGGAAATTCTAGAAGGCAGGACGCATGCACAGGTGGGATTCCAGAAGGCAGGAAGCATGGATACAGGTAGGAAACCACAGAAGGCAGGACACATGCGTGGAGGTGGTAAATTCTAGAAGGCAGGACGCATGCATGCAGGTGGAAAATTCCAGAGGGCAGGATTGTTCTCATCCCCGCCTGCTGATGCTGGTGACACTGTTATTTCAGGATGGGGAGGGAGTAGATCTGCTCTAACAACTGAATGTAATCACTCACCCCTCCCCCATCTTTAACGGGGTCCTGTGGATTCGGATTAATTAAGAGAGCCCTAGGTACTGGTTTTCCTCCTCTCTGCCTAGCACCCTGGAGGAGGCCCCATGGCCCATGACGGAGCAGCCATGTGCTGGTGTTAGAGGTGGACATCAGATAGTGCACACCTGCCTGCACCCTGCCTGCTGCAGGTCAAGTACCACGCAGATGGACACGAGTGGGCACAACAGCCAGGGAGGGCATCACGGCAGATGCGAGAGTTGAGCTCGGGACAGTGGTGGAAATTAGGAGTGGAGAAAGGAGGTAGGAGAAACAGCATAACAAAACCAGAGGCGAAGGCACACAGAACAGGCTGGGAGAACGCAGAGAAAATCAGGGTACCAAGGATGGGGTCGGGGGTAAAAACAAGGCTTTGTGTAACATTTATGACGGGCCACGTTCTCAGCTAAGCACTGACTTCCATTTTCCTTCTCATTCTTCCTAACAGTGTCGCTGAGGAGGAGCCTGGGGCTCAGGAATGTAAGCATCCCCAGTGTTTAGCTGCTGTGGTGGGGACTGAGGCCTTTGGACCCCATAGTGCCCCGGGAATAGAGACCAGTTGGGGTAAAGGCCAATGATATCCATCTTGACCACAAAGACTCTGAAGTAAAACAATCAAGTTTCATAGAGAGAGTGATACCCACATGTGCAAAATGTAACTCCTCTAATCCTCAAAACAGGGAAAAGCTACCAGGACATTTGTTCCCAAAAGACCATAAGAAATCAGAACCTCTACTTTACAAAGAAGTGCTACGTTAACAGACATATTAAATAAAAACTCTTGTTCTCTCACCTATAAAAGGGTGGAATGGGTCTAGACTCTACAATCTACAGGATGCCAAAATTTGTCAAACTCAAATGGTCTAGATGTTTACAAACACGTTAGTCAATTTTATATAAAATGTTGATTTTTTTTTTTTTTTTTTTTTTGAGATGGAGTTTTCACTCTGTCATCCAGGCTGGAGAGCAGTGGTGCGATCTTGGCTAACTGCAACCTCCACCTCCCAGGTTCAAGCGATTCTCCTGCCTCAGCCTCCAGAGTAGCTGGGATTATAGGCACTCACCACCATGCCCAGCTAATTTTTGAATTTTTAGTAGAAACAGGGTTTCATCATGTTGGCCAGGCTGATCTCAAACACCTGACCTCAGGTGATCCACCCACCTCGGCCTCCCAAAGTGCTGGGATTACAGGCATGAGTCACCATGCCTGGCCAAAATTTAGATTGTTATAAAATTCTTTAATGTATAATTATGAAATAGAATTTTAAATAATTTTGCTTTGATAAAAACAGATTTTTTTTCTACTGGTTTTTTTCTACTCTGGCTACACTCATCCTATATCACCAGAGCTTCTGTAAATCATCTCCAGGAGTTTTTCTTAGAAACTTTGTATAATTTGCAGAATTTGTCACTTTCAAAGCATTTTTCTTCCATTGGTTCTAAACACTGCAATAACTAGGTAATCATCATCTAATGCAATCATCTACATCAATCATGCCCACTCTGGACCCCTAGTCATCAGCTCGTTGGTCTATGAAGTAATCCATCAAAATAACCATTAACAGTACAAAGAGAGGGCACCTTTGAAATGTTACCCTCTTCTCTCCTCCATCCCGTCTTCAGGCCCACAGCTCTATTACCTCTGAAAGCATGAAATGCTTTAAATGTAGGTATTCAAGCAGAGTTTGTACTTCTTATCATAAATCTCATCGCATGTTATTACATTCCTCCATCTTCCTTTAATTGAAACTGTAACTTAAAAAAAATTAATCTTCTTTTCAACTTAGGACAGACTGTAACAGCCTGTTGATCCTGCTACTCCCTTGGTGAGACTGCTGCCAGGCTGGCCCCACTCTCCCGGGTGGGGGCAAAGAAAAAAGGAGAACCTATTTCATGAAGACAGTTGGAATGTCTGGCCTGCAGATTGTCTACAGAAGCACAGAGAAGCCCTCCGGCAGCTCTCCGTGGGAAAACACCCTAAAACCAGCTCCCTCTCAACCTCAGGAACTGAATTCTCTTGGGAGCTGCCAAGGCAGCAAGTTCTTTGTAAATTTTACCTTCTTTTTTTAATCATAAATTTCAAGGATGACCATAAGCAACATCTTGGTCGACTCTGCTCTCACCACTCATATATAAAACCTTTCTGAAAAGTTGAGTTAACTTCAAATGCTGGACAAAGACCAAAATAAATAAAATGAAAGGGGCTTTCCTGCACCGTTTCTTGTCTTCCACCTAAGCAGGTGCGCACACGGAAGAGATATCCAACGGCTGCCATTCTCCCTCCATTTCAGGGCAATCCTGTTCAATAGAAGCTCCAACGATCACAGCACATGATGAGCCTGCCAAGAGTCTCTCTTAGGGCAAGACAAGTAGAAGTGCTAGGGAACGCAGTCCCACAATTCTAATAACCAACCGCAGAGAGAACCATATAGATGAGTATCACGCCTAGGTTTCCCACGCCCACCCCCATCTGTGAAGTCAAACAGCCTGTTGTCGATACCAGAAGAGACAAGTTTGTACATCACAAAAGATACGCAAGTCCCCAATCTAATTATGCCAGCCACTTTAGAAGGAGAGCAAAGATAGCAGACACTCTGGGCAACAAATTACCCTAGGTCTCAGCATCAAGCCTGCACTCATCTCCTG
This sequence comes from Rhinopithecus bieti, assembly GCF_001698545.2. Taxonomy (NCBI): domain Eukaryota; kingdom Metazoa; phylum Chordata; class Mammalia; order Primates; family Cercopithecidae; genus Rhinopithecus; species Rhinopithecus bieti. The sequence goes on from NW_016804488.1 coordinate 3,242,863, forward strand.
GGTCCCAAAATAACTCACCACTGGTCAGAAGGATGGATGGGCCCTTCCAAATCACAGCCTGGGCTGTCTGAGGACAGCTCTCCCAGGAATCATCTCTACCCACCTATGACGAGAATGGAGTCAACAAATAAGGGTACACTCTGAGGGTCCACAGTGGCTTGCTTGGCCCCCAAGCCTGCAAATCAGACTCGTCAAGAATTAATGAAGGCAGTGGGGACCGAGAGCTCGCTGACCTACGAGACAGGCGCCACGCCCCGGCCTTGGCTTGCCTTGGACACTGCCCTCCTCACCACTCCTAACCCTCTGTATCAGGCCAGAGCTCAGACTCCAGGTAGACCCACAGCCATGTCCAAACCAGATGCCCAGGACCTCAGCAGGAAGAAATCCAATCCAGAAAGAAAGAAAAAAGGAAGGACACCGCTTTCCTAGAAGCCTAGAAAGAGGTTCAGATACAGAGAGAAAGCAATCTACAGAAGCTGTGTCTGAAACAGCAAAACCCTGGAAACAAGCCAAATGTCCATCAAGAAGTGGATGAATGAGCCAACTGGGATGCATCTATACAATGGAACACTACTCAGCATTAAAAAGGAGTGAACTATTGATAGATGAATCTCAAAATAAATAGCCAGAGGCCAGATAAAATAAATTGATTCCTTTATGCAACACTCTAGGAAATGCAAGCAATCTATACTGAGAGAAAACAGATCAGTGAAAGGGTGGGAAAGAACTGCAAAGGGGCACCGGGAAGTGTGGGAAGTGATGAATATTTTCATTACCTTGGTTACTTGATGATGGTTTCACATATGTCAAAATGCATCCATTTGCACATTTTAAATATGTGCAGTTTATTCTGCTCAATGTATTATATCTAAATTGAGCTGGTTAAAAAAAAAGAATGAAAACAATTTGGGGGCAGGAGGATATCAAGGAATTTGGTGTGACCAGGAATTTGGTGTGACCAAGAACAAGTGGTGTGATTCTCCTTATTTGTGGTACAGTTAAGGGCTTTAAAGTCACCTCAAACACTGAATTACTGAATGGTGAGTCTTTGGCCCTAGGGGAAATACAGAGTTAGGTTTCTATGAGCTGATCACATTTTCAACAACCAATCAATACGTAACCTCGTTTTATGTGTTACTGTTTAAAGACACTTTCCTTAAATAAACTGTTGAGATATCTCACTGGTTGATCAAGGATGCCAAGGGGCATGAATGACACCTGACCCAAGCTTCCCGGCGCAATCCAGTGAGGAGAAGTTCATACACCACAGAGTCAGGGTGTGCAGGTTAAGTGCCCCAAGTGAGGCAGAAACAAGACAATAAGAACTCCACAGAAGAATGCGAGAGGGCTCTTCTATGCGGAGGACAGTGAAGCCAAGTTATTGGGGGGGAAAAATAAGGGGCTACAAAAATAGAAAAGGATAAATAGAACCAGGGAGGCTCAAGTTACAGAAGCCAAAAGTTGAGAGGATGTCAAAAAAGGAAGGCTGAGGCAACATCAAGGTACGTAAGAGTTTCTGAAAGGACTTTCCTTCGGGAAAGCTATGGGACCTTGAGGAGCAAAACGGTTGTGTGGCACAACTGTAGAAGTTTCCTGCCCTTGGAAAGAGAAAGGCGAAAGGCATACCATTCTTGGTTAGTTTGTGAAAGTTTTTTAGTTCAAACTCTCCTATAAATGGGAAAGAACCATGCATCGGAGCATCTGGGCAGAGAAATGGTCTCTACCCTTAGCCAAGCTCTATGTCGCTAAGGTAGATTGGTGTCATGATAATGAGCCCTCCCCTGACTGCATCCCAAGGGTAAGCAGGGCCATGAGAGTTGCCCTCCTGTGTGAGTAAGAGCCCAGCAAGAGCTGTACCATCACAGCTGGGCCAGTCTCCAAGGGCCGTGAGCAGGAGGCAGAGCTCTTTCCTTGAGGCCGAGCCCTGCAAGGCAGAAGCTGCTGCATGCACACTGAGTTTGGGGATGTGATGCTTTGAACCCCAGGAAACCCTTAAAACTTCTCCCATGAGAACAAGACAAGTAATCAAAAATGGGGACAGAGGAAAGCTAAGCTATGGTCCCCCAGGAATCACAGGAATGAGGGAAACACTCGGAGGTCTCTTTGGGCCCAAGAGCTAATGAATAGACACTGAGACCATTAGGACCATTTGCATATTTCTGCCTCTCCCTCCTTGACCCCAAAACAAACAGGGCTGGCTTTTAGAGGCAGTGAGCAGTTAAGAATGGTGGGAGGGGTGCCCTGAGGGCCCAGCTGATTCTCCCAAGTCTAGTGCCAAGGTCACTACAGGGTCTGTGATTCCCACCTCAGGCCCCATCACATCCAGGCCTGGGTGCCTTCATCTAGACTCTGTGCAAACTGAAGTCTACTCTGACAATAACTAGTTCTTCTCAGACTCTATTATTTTGTTTTGTAGCATCTTTCTGGAACCCCAGGGGATTGGGCTTCAACTGTTAGGTCAAGCAAAACCTGAGTTCTTAATAGGATATCTTTCTACCAGAAATACATTCCTTGCAGACAGGAGCTGGGGCCATCTTGTGACCACGTTGCCCCAGCACTTGGACAGTGTCAGGTACCAAATGGGTGCACACGTTCACTCATTCACTTGATGGACACGAGGGAGCCCATCTGAGAGTCCCAAGTCAAGGAAAGGTTTCATGGCTTAGTTGGAAACTACTTACTTCCCAGAGCACTCCCTGGAAGGCCATGCCTCATTCAATACCTGCTGACACCTCGAGGGACTCAAACTTGTCAAATGGGGCCACAGATGGCCACAGACTCAGCGTCTCCCTCCTGGAGGATGAAGGAGGCACCCCACCGAGTGGAGCCACCACACAGGTGGACCTGCTCCATAAGCTGCCAGTGATCATCAGATTTCAAGCCAAAAACACAAAGACTAAGTGGGAAACGAAGTTTTGTTTCAATGCCATGTTTATGCCTAGCAGTCCCTAATCAGGCAATTGGAATGGAGAGGCTGGGAAGGAGAGTTCCCTTTGAATGACACGGCCAGTAAGAAAAGGCAGGAAGCGCAAGGCTGTCAGGTGATCCAGGAAGTGGGCGCTGGGGCTGCTGAGAGATGGCTTTTTGCCATTTTCAGATATGTCTCTTCATCACTGTAAAGCCTTGCCAGAAAGAAAACTTGTCCCAAATCTCGAGGAATCTGAGCATCACTCAGAACAAATCTACGTCACCAATGAAGGATCTTGGGCAATGCACAAAGGGGCAGGAGGGTCCAAGGAGGGCAACCGCCTGCCTGTGAGCACAGCATTCCCTGACGCAGCATCGCAGGGCCGCCTTCCTGCAGCTCACACATCTGCCTGATGGTTCAGGCACTGCACATCATCTGCAATGAGCAAGAGGCAAGACGAGGGCCCCAGCTGCCCTAGAGCCCTGCCCTGGGTCTCAGGCATGGAAGGGTCTGTAGAGCTACCACCAGTCACAAAGAGGTGGCTTTTTCTCTGATCCATTCTGAGATAGGGAGGTCTGCTACCTTCACTTACCTACGCTGTGAGGAGGAGGGTAAAGGACCTGTTTTACAAAAGACAGTCCATCCCAACAGCACAGCCCACTCACCCGGCAAGGCAGTGGATGTTGGGGGAGGTCACAGTTCATGCATGACCAGGGCGGGAGCTGCAGGAGGCTCCAGCTCCCCCTCCTCACTGGCGCCAGGACCCACTCTATGCAGGGGCACAGACTCTCAGATAAAAAGCAACGGCAGTGTGAGCTGTCTGGCGAGAAGAAGGAAAATGTCCACATGCGCACCTTTTGAATTTAGAAGGGGATGTGTAAAATGTCATTCAGCATCTAACACAAAGCTAACACAAGGCAGACATTTGGGAAAAGACAGCCCAGAAACTTCCTACCAAGGGTGTGGATATGAGGGAAGGTGACCGGCAGGACCCAGGTCCCCCAGCCTCCCTTCAGGCCTTTGACCTGGGCTGAACTGTGTTCCCAAACATTCCTGTGTTAAGCCCTAACCCCCAGCACTTCAGAATGTGACTGTATTTGGAGACAGAGTCTTTACAGAGGTCACTAAGTTAAAACCAGGTCACAAAGGTGGGCCCTAATCCAATACAACTGGTGTCCTTACAGGACACAGACAGGTCCAGAGGGAAGAGCAGGTGAGGACGCCACGAGAAGACAGCCATCTGCAAGCCCAGGAGAGAGGCCTCAGGAGGAACCAACTCAGCTGTCACCTTGACCTCAGACTTCCAGCCTCCAAAACTGGAAGAAAACAAGTTTCTGCTGTGTAGCCAGCCAGTCTGCGGGATACTGCGGGGAAGCCCGAGCTAACAGCATCCTCCCCTCTGCAGGCAAAGGCTCTGGCAGGTCTGTGTGATGAAGCCGTTCTGGCCTCAGCTTCCTGCCTGCATCTGCAGCTACCATCTCGGACCTGCCAACGGCACTGTAAGAATGCCATACACAGGGCCAACCAGGGTAAAGAGAAGGTCCATTCCCAGAAAGGGCCACCTGAGGCTGACATGCCAAGGGAAGGCAAGGGCGCCAACACTGCCCCGGGCCTCTGTTAGTTACAGGGTCCCCAATCTCAGTGCTGACTGAGGCAGGGGCACACTAACACACACATCAGCAACAAGGCACGGGTCAAGACCCTCCCACACTGTGTTCTAGCCCACCTTCAGAACAACAGCTACCAACTCCTGAGGCTCACGAGGGGCGCCCAGAGTGACCCGGGAGGCAGGCAGCGTTACCCCCACCGCATGGAAGGGCAGAGGGAGACCACTGAGGCCCAGAGGCATGCCCGCAAGGAGAGTCTGCACAGCCTGGCTCTGCTGCGGCCCAGGCCCTCCCGTCCCTACCCGACTCAGCCGGGTGTTCCCAGGCAGAGCCGAGTCAAGGAGGAGAGGGAGAGATGGGAGACTCCCTTTGGGAACCCTGGAATAAAGGTTCTAGTATCAAGCCTCTACCTACGGTGACACGCATTCACTGACCACCTTAATCAATACTGAAGAGGCAACTCTCCTGCAAAGAAAGGTGCTAGTGACTAGTGTCACGTACAGGGCTTACCTGTCAGGAGTTGGCTCCGTAGCGCTGTCTGCTGGGGCAGCCACCCTGGCTTCACTGAGAGGACCCAGGTGAGGAGCTGGCTGCCGGTCACTGGGCTGCTGGTCACCAAGCCACCAGTCACTGGGCCTGCAGCTGCTGCTTCCTGCTCAGCATCGTGGTCAGCGCCAAAGCTGGAAAGTCAAAGGGGCCATCACTGAACTTCCATAGAATTTATACAAATGAACTTATATTCTGAGCCCAGGAATAAAACTTTTAAAACAGACATGAAAGAATATTTTTTTTCCAAGAAGATCATTTAAAAGAGTGTTCTGAAAAACAAAACAAGGACGTGACTCCATAAGATGTAGGTTTCCAGTTGCCACGTGATGCCCAGAGACAGAGGACAGAGGGAAGATGCCCTGGGCTCTCCGCTCACTGCCCACACATCTCTATGTCTCCAAAGCATGCTGCCTCCAAGGCAGGCAGGGTACAAAGCACACAGACCTTTGCCCTGTAGCAAGGCAAAGTTCCCTAGAATTCACTTCGGGCCCAGGTCAGGGTCCTCCCAGGCTACAACCCTTCAGTCTACCCAGCAGGGACCTGCCTCCATGTCAGACCCGGTCCCAGCCCACAGTGCCTGCTACTGTTCTCAGCAGAGACCCTGCTGGGCACTCTGCATGGCGCACATGTGTTCCACGAGAGGGGTGCAGAGCAGGCAGACCTGGGGTTCCAATTCTGGCTCTGATCTTTGATTCATCATTCAAGTCCTATGAACTGAGAGCTCAAGGCACGGAGCTCTCAGTTCACAGGTGTGTTCCAGGTGTGGAGAAGAGGGTGGAGACCAATTCAAACCCCTGCCAGAGGAGACCTTGTAGTGACCTGGGCAACTCACTGGTCTTCCCAGGCTCTGGTCCCACTGCAGAGCATGGGGATGAAACCCACCTCACTGAGGATTTTAATACCCTGCATTGGAATGCCACTGGATTTCAACACGTTTAAATGAAACACACAGAGAATGACTTAGCAGTGTGACTGGTGTGCAGCAAGGGTGCCATCCAGGAGCCTCCTATCGCTGTTGTGCTGGAGGAGGTCCCCTGCCTACAACATGGCTGCTCTCAACGGAACCCTCCATGAAGGAGTCAGAAGCTATATTTTCCTAATTGTTAAATAATGATGAAAATGAAACCTGTCCCTGCCTCTTACCTAACATCAAGAAGTCCTGGGCCCAGAAATAAGAAGACTAGTGCGCAACTATAGTCATCAAATGGCTGTTTTTTAAAGCAGGTCCTGTAGAACATGCTTGCTAAGAATCCAGGTTCCAGAGAGTCTTGGTTCATCTCCAGATGCCACCCCTTAGCGGCTGATGTCTGGGCAAATTACTGAGTCATTGGGGCTCAGTGTTCCCAGCTATAAAATCAGTATGAAAATAGTATCTCTCTCACGGAGCTTTTATTAGGATTAAATGAGCTAATGCATGTAAAGGCTTAGGACAGGGTTCAACGTATAGCAAATGTTAAACAAATGTATAGTCATCATTAACTACAACATGCCAAATAATCCTCCCATTTTCAGGTATGAAACACACCAGCCACCTGCAAGCTATGAAGCTTGCCAATGTTTACAGGGGATGCTGGTCTTTTTAGGACCAAAAGGGGAGATATGTGATACACGATTATGAGACTGATCAAAGTTGAACATCACCTGCCTATGCAAAAGCATTTTATTAAGGGTATCTGCTTTAACCCTTTTAAAGAATTTGGAAAGTATCAAGATAACTGTGTCGACTAGAATATTTCTAAGTTCTAGTAACTTAATGACTACAAGATAAGAAAAAAGGGTGCATGGTCAAACAGGTATAAGGGTCTGTAACATGGCAATGGGAACACTGGGAAATGGACTTAGGCTCACCATCACAACAGCATATGAATCACCCCTAATTCTCATATCCTGATGTGTGTCCCATCTCTAGAGCCTAATCTTTTCCTCAGTTCTGATTCAAATGCCCAGGACCACGTCCTAATGAATCTTCAGGCATGTGGCTTCAAACGTAAGACATGTGCTTGAAAGGTTTGCTTTTTCTCATGGACACGATAAATTAAATATATCATTGAGGTAAAGTGAAATATACTTGTCTTATCAAACCCATCACCACTTCATCCATTTTTGTCCACTTTCTAGGAAGTTGATGTTAGTCTTTACAGTTGACAAAATAAAGACAACATGATCTCTGAACCTGATAAACTGAAGAGTTAGTAAGATACAATACCTCCTCAATAACCTCAGTGCTCGCCCATCAACACACAGGGGAAAGCCTGCTGCAAACACAACCTCTCGGCTCTGTTTACAGTGGCCTCACCTGGCACCGACACCCAGACCACCAACACCCGAGAGTAGACCAGCACGCTTCACACGCTGACCCGGACCACTGGACAGAAGTTACAGAGTCTAAAGGGCTCACTCAGCTATTTCCCTATCAGTTAGGAGAGATTTCTTAAGCAGTTTCCCGTTAGATATGACTTAAACTTGAGATCTTAAAGAATATATTAACCTGGGGAAAAACAAATAATGTCTTAACTTACTTTCAAAATATCCCAGAAACAAAGGGCCTTTTGATTTCTGTTTAGTATCTTTGATATCTTCCAAAAATTCCTGAGCTAATATAAAGTTTTCCTTCTGTCTAGCTTTCTCACACTAAATATTTAGAGTAATAACAGTGACTATTTAGACACTCAACAAATCCTAACTTTCATGACGAGGGTATTCAGCCTGTTCAGCCACAAAGAGCTCCGGAGTGAAGTCTAGGCCTTCTCAGAAGGGGAAAGAATACTTTTAGTTAAAAAAAAAAAAAAAAAAATTAAGCTCCATATTGTACTGATATCAGAGACTTAAAGATGACTGTGTTTTCCCAGAGTAAGAGGGTGCTTATGAAGACAAATTGAGAAATATGCAAACAGAATGGAATTAAAAGGAACATTTCTAAAAAGTAATTATAAAATGTCAGAATGCTATTGCAAGGACCTGTGGACAGCTTAAAGCTGAAACAACAATTAACTATGAAATACAGGCCGGGCACAGTGGCTCAGGCCTGTAATCCCGACAATTTGGGAAGCCAAGGCTAGAGGACTCCTTGAGCTCAGGAGTTCGAGACCAGTTATGGCAATATAGTGTGACACTGTTTCTACAAATAAAAACCTTTTTTAAAAAATTATCTGGGTGTGGTGGTGGGTGCCTGTAGTCCCAGCTACTCAGGAGGCTGAGGTGAGAGGATCGCTTGAGCCCAGGAAGTAAAAGCTGTAATGAGTTGAGATCACACCAATGCACTCCAGCCTGGGTGAGAGAGTGAGACTCTGCCTCAAAAAAAAAAAAAAGCCAAACTTCACACCACTTTTATCAGGTGTATGTTCTGGCATCTTCATTCGGTAATGCAAATCCAGCAGCCACAGCTCCTTTCCTGGTAAAGATGATAGAACAGGAGGCCCACAGAAGCAGGCAGCAGATGGAAGCAAAAACAGAAACCATCCCACCTCGTTGCCAACAACATCCCTCGGCACCTATGGCGGACCGGTTCCAGGACCCCAGAAACACCAAAATCCATCAGAGGATGCTCCAGTCCCTGTTATAAAATGGCGTAGTATTTGGATATGACCTACACACTTCCATTCACTTTAAAACATTTCCAGATTAATTACAATACCTGACACTACGTAAATGCTATGTAAATAGCTTTTATGCTGTGTTGTTTTGATTTGAATTATTTGTTTTACTGTTGTATTTGATTGTTTGGGGGGTGCATATTTTTATCCATGGTTAGTTGAATCCAAGGATGTGGAACCCACAGATGCACAAGCTGTGGAATAGGAGAGCAGCTATACTTTCAAATCACCAAACATACAGAAAGGCTCAGCAGGAACTCAGCTGCCAGAGACCCATTCATCTGGCCCAATGCTAGGAAGGCCCTTCCTCCCTCACTAACCTGTCCACCAGCAGACACCAGGAGAGGGCCATAGAGACAGTGAATGGCCAGGGGGCAGAGCACGGACACCTCAGGAGCAGCTTCTGAATTGCCACCATCAGTGAAACCAACAAAACTTAGCCAAAATGTGTAAACAGGCCCAGATTCCACCTGGGTCTCAATTTCAGGTTCTAGCTGGACCAACAGGCCCAATAATCCTTAGTGCGGGGCCTCCAGGAGCCACCAGCCAAGCAAGCACAAAGATGGGTTAGCCAGAGAGCGTGCTTCCCCCTATGGCCATGCAGGCCAGAAGCACAGGGAAGCCAGAGGCTGCCTACCTGAAAGAGGTAGCACACTGCTCCAAAACTAGCCAAAGGCCAGCAGAGTGGAGAGAGGCAGAGGAGAACACATGCACAGAACAGCGACTGAGCAGAAAACCTACAGAAAAGACCACACTCACAATAGCTTACATACATAGGTATGCATATTTTAGGCTAGCCCTAAGAATAATCTTATACAAACCATAAAATATTACAGCACTTACTTAGAAGATATAAAAATACCTAAATGAATGGAAATACGCTAAGTTCTCAAATGGAAAGATTAAACATCATAAGGATTAATTCTCTTAAAAGTAATATAAATATCCAAAACAACTTTATAAATGAAATGCAGTATGTATCTATCTAAATTCAGGCAGTTTTTTCTTAGAACCAGTGGAATACTCCTAAAACTAACAAAATAAGTGGTAAGATGGTCAATCACAGAGCATTAAGGGAGAATTACTTATCATTTAGCAAAATGCACCCTAAAGCAAAAGTAGTTACAACAGTGTGTACTTGGCACAAAAATAAATGCCACTGCTCATCCAGAAGAGTCAAATCTGCAAACACAAACATGAGTATTTTTATCATGGCACCACGTGCTACACAAGCTACACTGAAACAAGAGTGGGCACGTGTCTTCACTCCATAACTGAGCATACAAGATCCCTGGGACTAGAATCCCACGGCTCGCAGCCATTCCTGACTCTCCAGATGATGCCACCCAAGATGGTGGTGACAGCTATGATAACTGTACTCAGGGCAATAGCAGCCACCCTTGATTGACAACCTATTACCTGTCAGAATCTTATCAAATGCTTTACAATCTCTCACGGGAGGGTTTTTTGAAGATCAAATTGAAGGCAGTGAAGGCCTGTGAGACACAAAACATAACATGCAAAGATTGGCGGTTTTTAATTAAGAACAACTAGATGTCAATCCTTTGAGGCAGCAGTGTTACCCCATTTTACAGATGCAGAAACCAAGGCTAGGAGATGGTAATTATACGCCAAGGCCACACAGTTATCAATGGCAGAGCCAAGATGCAAGTCAACAGCTACCTGGATGTATGAATCTCTGCCACATAGTTTGTGATTTTAATAAAATATAATTTGTATGATAAGGAAAAAAAAATAGAAAACTTTTGCAATAATTGTAAAGTTTCTCTTCATTTTGATTCTTTCAATCACTTGCTGGAACAGATTTTTCATTTCCTTTTAGGGAAAAGAGAATCTACAAGAGTGAGCCTGAAATCCAAAGCACAGAAGAAAACAGAATTTCTTTTAAAATCCCCTGCATGCCAGGAATTAAAGATTTTAGTGATGAGATATAAATAAGGAACCCCCTTAACCTGAAAAAAGGCATCTATCCAAAACTTCCAGCAGGCAAGTGGCACACATAATGAAGCAGCACAAATGACGTCCCCACTAAAATTAGGGCCAGAAAGCTCACAATGGCAGTATCAGCCATAACTGTTCTAGGGGTCTAGAAAATATAGTGAAGTAAGAAACAGAAACAAGGTGTAAATGTTGAATTGAAAAAGATTTTTAAAAACCATCTGATATGGTTTGGTTCTGTGTCCCCACCAAATCTCATGTCAAATTGTAATGCCCAGTGTTGGAGGTGGAGCCTGGTGGAAGGTGACTGGACCGGGGTGGTGGATCCTTCATGAATAGCACCATCCTCGTGGTGCTGTTGTGATGGAGTTCTCACGAGACATGGTTGTTTAAGTGTGTGGCACCTCCCCCCACTTCTCTTCCTCTTCCTCCAGCCATATAAAACATGTCTGCTTCCCCGTCGCCTTACACTTTGATTGTAGGTTTCCTGAGGACTCCTCAGAAGCCGAGCAGATGCTGCCATGCTTCCTGTCCAGCCTGCAGAATCAGGAGTGAATTAAACCTCTTTTCTTTATGAATTACCCAGTCTCAAGTATTTCTTTATAGCAGTGCAAGAACAGACTAATACACTATTATTTACAGATAAAATGTAAGACCATGCACTGAAAAATAATTAGAACCGATCTGAATGTTTAATAAGATTGAGATCCCAGAGCAAGCTACAAACCCTCCCCAGCCCTTCTGCACAGCAGCTCCAAGACACCTAGGAAGTCTAATGGTGAAAATTATTTAATTCGCAGAAGCAACCAAAACAACACACTTAAGAATATACACGAGACCCTTTGAAGAAAATAAAAAATGTTTGAGGAACCCAAAAGAAGATCAGAAGGGTCAGAAACGCACCATCTCCTTTAAAGGGAAGCCCTCCCATTGCTGACTGCCACTCCACCTCCACATCAGTGAGTTAAAGCAAAATCATCCCAAGGAAGGCTCTGTCTTCAAGGAACTCAGCTTGCTGATTTACAGATACAGGAACAGACATGTCCATCCAAGAATACGGTAAGAGAATGCAGCCAGAGGTGAATGATGACACATAAATTAAAAATAAGATCATGGATAGCTGGCAACTTATGCTCACTAAGATCCAACGGTCATATCCTCACCTCCCATATGTGCCTTAAACATTACAAGAACTACTGAACTACTAAGAGATAGTACAGAAAAATAATGTTATAAAATCGGAGTGAGGAAGATCTTCATAAGCAAGATTCTTAACCTAGAAGCCATGAAGGAAAAACTAACTTCTGTTCATCAAAAGATCCTATAGACAAATCAAAAGACAGGCAAAAAGCCTTGGGACAAAATATTTCCATTACCACGCAGCCAACAATCTGCATTTAATCTCTTCTTTATTGAAATAAGAGATAGGATATAAGCAGCCCAACATAAAAATGGGGAGAGGACAGAAGCAAACAATTTGCAAAACAGACATGTGAAACACGCTAAACTTCACTAGGAACCAGGGAGACATAGACAAACACATGAGCTATAATCAATAGTTGAAAATTAAAAGGACTGGGACTACCCAGAGTTGAGGATGGCCTGAACAACAACAGAGCTCCCCTAAACCAGAGATGGGATCACACTGCACAGGCATGGGGAGGCCTGCTGGAGCGGGAGCAGCAGTTTTCAGACTTTAGTCTTAGGCACAGGCATCCTACTTGGAATAGCTTATCCTACAGAAAGGCTCACATGCATGCACACGTGTACATACACACATACACACACAGAATGATTACTACACACTTAATACAGAAAAACTGGAAGCAACCTAAATGTGCCTGCCCAAATCCCTCCTCTCCCCCAGTTCATGGCACCCACCAAACTGCACAAGGCAGAAACAAGAGTTGTCCATTCCTAACTTTCTCTTCTGCCTTCTGTCCATGCAATCTGCTAGCCCAGCTCGTTGGCTGCAGAAGCATCTGAGAGCCATCCACTCCCTTCCATCTCTGCTGCCAACTCCAGGCCTTTGCCCCTCATCTGAACTGGGACTCAGCTGTCCTGTCTCTAAGCATCCTCACTGCTTCCCATTCAACCAGTCCTAGCTCTGGGGAGCCCTTGAGATGACACCATTGCCCTCTGTACTTCAAATGCACCCAACTTTTCAGCGACAGCTGCCAGGCCTGACCCGTGTGCTCCTGCCTCCTCTCCAGGCTGCCCAGACACCGCTGTCCCATGCTGGAGTCACCTCGCTCACCAGCCTGGCCTCCTCCAGGTTCTCAGACTCTATCCTCCCTCATGGCCTTTGCATGCTCTCTGCCTTGTATTTGGAATTTTTTCAAACACCCACGGCCCCGGATGCCTTCCACCTTCCCCTGCCGGTAGCCTCCACAGAGCATCAAGGCTCCCCATCCACCCTGTCCTGCCCTGTCCACTCTGAGGTATCAGGCCGCCTGGCCCACTCCAGACTCTCTCCACACAGGTCTATAGCTCAGCCCTTGGCTGCCTCTTCTTCTGGAGAACACATTAGGCTTGCTAGCGCTGTTCTTCTTCCTGCCAACTTTTTTTGTGTCCCTTTCCCCAAGAAGAGGTAGCTCTGAGGCCGAGGACCCTATCTGTCCTGATTACTGCTATATCCCATCTCTGAGCACAGGGCCAAGTGGCTCAAATCTTTGCTGAACTCATGGAAAAAATGCCTGGACAGGAGCCGACTTAAATATAGTAGAGCACAGTACTCCTCCAGCATGGGAAGCAGCCTGGAAGGCATGCAAAAGCTGTAAAGGAGCCACGGGGACATGCGCTCTGGTCTGTGGGAGGCGGCTGTGAAAGTGGCTCGGAACCCAGCCTCCACCAGCTGGGGTGGGGGCAGTCTGCACAAGCGCTCAGCCACTCTCTGCCTCAATTTCCTCAACTGTAAACTGAGAACAAAACAGTACCAACCTCATGCAAGGATGAAATGATGCAATTCCCACGGAGTGCTTCACACAGCACTGACAGAAGGCAAGTATTTAACAAAGAAGGCAAAGAGCTAAGCACCAAGAATAGGCAACACTGCCATAAAAAGGGGAAAGCAGCATATCTGTGAGTGTCTGCACCCAGGAATTCCAAACAGAGAAAATGAGAGAAACTATCTGCAAAATACTCATCTGACAAGAGATTAATAACCAGAATATATAAGGAGTTCAAACAATTCCACAGCAAAAAAAACAAGTAATCCGATTTTTAAAATGGGCAAACCGTGAACAGACATGTCTAAAAGAAGACATACAAACAGCCAACAGCTGTTTCCAAAAAATGCACAACCCTAATATTTATCAGGGAAATACAAATCAAAACCACAACAAGATATCATCTTACCCCAGTTAAAATGACTATTATCAAAAAGGAAATAATGGATCCTGGGGAGAATGCACCAAAGGGGACCCCTTGTATTCTGTCGGTGGGAATGTAAATTAGTGCAGCCCCTACGGAGAACAGCATGGAAGTTCCACAGAAAACTAGAAATAGAACTATTATATGATTCAGCAATTCCACTGCTGGGTATACACCCAAAAGAAAGGATCTGTATCAAAAAGACACCTGCACTCCCATGTTTACTGCAGCATTATTCACAAGAGCCAAGATATGGAACCAATCTAAGTGTCCAACAACAACGAACTCATTAAAAAAAGGTGGTACATATACACAGTGGAGTGCTATTCAACCATAAAAAAGGAGTGAAATTCTATCATTTGCAACAGCATGCATTAACATGGAAGACATTATGTTAAGTGAAATAAGCCTGGCATAGAAAGACATATGACACGTTCTCACTCATGTGCAAGCTATAAAGCGGACCTCATGAAGACAGAGAGTAGATTGGTGGTTACCAGAGACTGGGAAGAGTAGGGGGTATGGAGGATTAAAAAAAGTTGATGAATGGGTACAAATACATGGTCACCTTATTGATTTATGTAATACTAGGCCTTATTCTGCTCATTCTTGAAATAAGTACACTTAATTAAATAAATCAATAAAGTGACTACAGTCTACAATATTGTACACTTCAAAATAGCAAGAAGAGAAGAATTTGAATGTTTCTAAAGTTAAGACAAATATTTAAAGTGGTGGGTATATCAAATACACTGATTTGACCTTTAGAATTACATGAATGCATTAAATTACCTCATGTACCTTGAAACTATGTTTATCTATTATGCATCAATAAAAAAGTAATTAGTTAATTCCACAGAACAAAAGAGCCAAAAGAACCCTAAACACCGACCTCGGAGGAGGGCCATGAGAAGTGAAGTGGGAATTTCACTCTCTACAGACTTCTGGGTTTGACTATTTAAAATAAAGATCACAAATTACTCATGCAACTTTAAAACTTTAAAATGTATCTAAGAAAGAATGTTTTCATCCAGTTTCAGGCAAAGGGTTCTATATGCTTCTCCTCACACAAAAACCTATACTCAGGGTCCCTTGTGATCTCCCTCTGTCCTTGTGGAGGGCTCCCCCTCCCTTTCTAGGAATTCCAGAGAAATCACTGCTCTATACCTAAACACAATGAGGCTATTAAGTGCTTGAGGCCAAGTCACATGAATATTAACTGCACAGGCCTTTTTCTTCTATACGGGCAGCTTCTGGAAATACTGAAGGACTTTGCCCTTCTATTTTCTTTTCTTTTTCTTCCGTTCTTTTCCTTTTCTTCTTCCCTTAAAGCAGTTTTTTAAAAAGTTAAAGGAGTTTAAAAAAAAAAAGGAGTTAAAGAAAAAAAGATACACCTCAAAGTAAAGAGGAAAGACATTCTTGCTTGTGGAGGAAACAATGTAATCGTAATTGTTAAAACTATGTGAGGAGTAATAGTTTGGAGTGAAGAGGCGTGCACAGTTGATTAAGATCTCTCCTCTCCTCAATGAAGAAAGCTGTGGGGAAACAGTCAATGTGCTTTGGATGCTTTATCACCACCCCCAAACAGCCAGTTATCAACATTAGCCCATCACCAGCACACACCCCAGAGCCCAGGAGGGCCTGGCATTCTATTCTAAAGATGATGACATCTTTTCATTCTCTATATCATTAGTACATTCAGTAAGTAACTACTGTGTGTTCTACGTTTTCAGGGCAACATCTATATAAACATGTATAAGGAAAACCAATCCTCAACTCAGAAAATCAAGAATTTAGCAAAGACAATAGAAACATAGGGTTCCTACGAATAGGAAAGGTTGGTAAACAATGATTAATGGCTCTGAAATGCATCACTATCATACAGTAGGCAGGTCTCACAAGATTGAAAACTGACACAGGGTATGGACATATTAAAAATGACTTTATCTAGCAATGGAATCTAACTTTTCTGCAGTACTGTTTTTTAATGAGTGTGCATGATCTCCTGTATTGAGTTCTCTTGGTCTCCCGCACAGACTGGTGCAACATCCTCCCAGGTACCCACTGCCTGGCCACCGGGAAGTCCAAAGCAGGAGTACCAAAATGCCCACCCAGATGCCCAAGGCAGGAGTACCAGACTGCCGGCCCCTCTGGCTCCTGATCCTCCAGTTCCAAAAGGACACCTGGATCCAGAAAGTATAGGGCAGGCAGGTGCAGGGAAGCATGGGACACCTTAAGAGTAGGCTTACCAACTGCAGGGAGAGTTCTGTGCTGCTTCCTGCCTCCAAATGCAGACGACTTCCATTCTGGTGCGGCCTCTTGTTATCTGCCTGCCACAAGACCATGCTCTCTGGCCACACAGTCACACGGACTCCAGGGATGCTCCGCAGGAAGCACAATGCTCTGGTCTAGCCAGAGCTGGCCCACTTTGAGGCCCACATCCACCCATCACACTCTTGAGTCACAATGTGGCAGCCCCCATGCCATACCCTCCATATGTACGAGAGTCCCTGCGGCTCCCAGCCAGCTGCGGGTACAACTCAGCTCCCAACCCATCCTTGGGGACCCAGAGACAGTTCTTACATCGCCCTATCCAGGTATCTTTCTTAAATCAGACCCAGCAGTGAGCCACTAGGCCCACCATGTTGGGGACCCTGTGCCCTACACTGGGCTGCTCACACCTCGTTGTTCACAGACATGACCCATCCACCACTTTGCTCCTATGTCACGATCCAGAAGCCCAAGCTGTGCCTCTCAATGACCTGTTCTGTCTTCCTGGAACTGGGGAGACCAGTTGAGGAAGCAGCAGAAACCCATGATGCTCTCCAAAGCCGGTTCCTTTTCTGTGCAGAGGGCCTCAGGAGATCATCTGCCTCCTACACTGGATTTCTGAGTAAGAGCTCAGCATTCTGCTTCCCAAAAATACCTACCCAGCAGCCCTATGGTGCTGCCCAGCTGGGTCCACTCAAACCTCTCCCAGCACCCCCAGCTCCATCCCATCATTGACACCTCTCAGGCCTGCAGCCACCTACACACGGCCTCAGCTCCCATGACCTAGGGACAAACTGTGCAATGACAAAGGCAAACCCTGAATGGTGCTTTAGCTAAACAAAGTAAACAACCTGTAATTTGGCAAATAATTTAGAAAAATCAATGCCGGAAGCTCAAATACCAGATTCTGCACTAATTCTCTTTTTACCTGGCTCTTGTAATTTGAGTAGAAAAGTTTAAGACTCCATTGCTACCTCCTTCAATTCCCAAATTAAGACTTCAGTTGCCCTAATAAGGCCTTCATAAACCCCCGGGTTCATTGCGGTCAGCTGGGAGATCTGTTTTCCCTTCCTTTATAATTGCCTCTTTCTATGTTTCCCCTTAGTCCTGAAATTCATTATTCCTGCATTAATTCACTCAATACACATTTAACATGTGACCACTATGTTCTCAATCTTAGCATTGTCAGTTACAGAGCCACCTCCAACATGCTCCCTAATCTGGTTTCCACAGGTCTGTGAATTCAAGACACCAAAAGTGCAACCAAACCTCACCCATTGGTCAAGATCGTAGAATGATGATCTCAACAGAAGCAGCTTGTGGCAAGCATGACCGACCATTGCTTTTAGCAGTTCTGCAAAAGCTGCATGCAAGGATTCTGGAGAAGCTTGTTCACAGGTGTCTGAAAGGGGGCCCTCAGCTGTTGATGAGGCCCACAGGGAACCGCCCTCCACAGTTGGTAACTTTAGTTCTAGCTATTCTCAAATCATTGGCCAAAGAACAGCTCCTCCTTTTCTATTTCAGGAAGTTGGCTTCTTGGGCCAGAGGCAAAGCCAAAGGGAGAAAAGTAGAGCCCCGTTCACTGGGCTGATGAGCAGAAAGCTACCCGGGACCACAGGCAGGACTGGTATGCAAGCAAATCACTCTGATGCCCACCTCCGAACTCAGGGGAATCCATCTTAAAGCATCCAATACTCCCCATGGGAATGGAGTCCCCATGATGAGGCTACATTCTAATCAAAGCTAATTCAAACTTCCTTCGCTCCACCATCAAAATCCACTCTTAGCATTGCATTACACGAGTTATCCTCCTCTCCGCAATTCGAGCCATTAAAAGAGTCACCACAATCGAATTTCAAAGTGTCTTCTGTAAACATTACCGTTTCCTCTAAATCTTTTTAGAATTCTGTTGTCCTCCACTGTTGTGATGCTAAGTAGTCAGGAATCTGACCAGAGCTATGGAGCCACACAGGAGGTCGGGCTTCCCAGGAGGAAAGCGAGTCCTGGGACCCAAGAAAGAACCTGTCCTTCATATTTGCCAAAACCACCTGCTTCAGCTACTGACGTAGCTTCTCTTGGGAAATATAGATCAGGCCCGCCTCACTTTCCCCATCCTTCCTGACAGAGGAAAACGGGTCCACTTTCATGACTGTCTTGCCCTCCCTCCAATGCTGCCCTTCTACAAAGTCAGCTCATGGCCAGTTCTGTGCACCCTGCACCCCATGGTCAGGGGTCTCTGAGCACCACACTAAGGACCTTTATGCTTCAGGAGGTGGTGGG
This sequence comes from Rhinopithecus bieti, assembly GCF_001698545.2. Classification (NCBI taxonomy): domain Eukaryota; kingdom Metazoa; phylum Chordata; class Mammalia; order Primates; family Cercopithecidae; genus Rhinopithecus; species Rhinopithecus bieti. The sequence continues at coordinate 3,261,402 of NW_016804488.1, forward strand.
ACTCACAGGGCCTCTGACAGCATGCAACACAGCCACATCTGTGTGCGTACTCAAAGACTGTCAGCCTGCAACAGCAGTGGGGAGGAAGAGGATGGAGACCCCTGCTTTCCTCTGCAACACCCTTCTCTCCTCAGCTCCTTTACATATCAGGTAAAAGAGCCACCTCTTCTTATTCTACGGTCGCTGTCAATTAACACTCCTTTGTTCCAAGGCACTCTCGGGTGGCTCATCGAATGACGCTGGTATCACAGTTTCTTTTACAAACCTTTAGTCTGCCCCCCAGTAAAGGTGACCTGAGGATAGAAAGTGTCGTATATACCTGGGCAGCCAACACAGGACAGGGAACATCACACTGGCTCAACAAACACTAGGGGAAGAGACAGAGAGACAGTTGCCTGTGCTTGTGCATCACAGCTCCTACACTCAAGCTGTGCCAAGCTTCCCAAAAGTCCCTCAAATGCTGCTGCCCTGCCTGGTCCCAGGCTCTCCAGACTCGGGTGACTGAAGTTAATCACTTCATCTAGTTCCATCAAGGTGGTATGCAGCATCTAGCATTACCACTTCCAGGCTGCATCCACATTTTAACACAAAAAAGGATAAAATTATTCTAGAAGACTGAAGAACTAAGTTCCCTCATTTGGCACATAATAATTATGGACCAAGTATCCTTAAGATCTCTCTGAGGCCTAAGCTGCTGAGTTTCTGATTCAAACAACAGACACAAGAGAACAACCAGAGGAACTGGTGGTTCCCAAGCACCTCTCTATCTGAATTCAGCGAGGGGGTGTTGCAGCCCCTGGCCTCCAAGGTCTCTGCCTAAATCCCCACACCTGTGCTTCCACCTGTGGTACCCTCTCACATGGTACCCAGATATGAGTGATCTCACCCCTATGGCAAGACCTCCAGGAGCAGTGAAGCCAAAATTATCTTCAAGATACTAAGATATGATGTGTCCTTGTCCCTTGCATTCCCTCACGAATGCACAGCGAAGTTTTCTAGAGGCCACATGACATGTGACTGATTGCAGATGGCGGGGGGATGGGAGGGAGATCCAACTACCTTCTCTTAAAGCAGACATTGAAGGGATTTAGAAAGTACAAAACAATGCCACTCTTCTCATTTTTTTTTTGTTTTTGAAAATACAGCTTTTTTCCATAAAAGATGTTATGTTTACATATAATGGGATAATATTCTTTTTACATGGAGAAATATTTTTTAAATGCCTGTCAATTCCTAAAACAGTAAATTTCAATATATACAGCCACATAACCACAGCCCTTTGGGGCCTTCAGTAACTTTTAACAGTGTCAAGGCACTCTAGGACCCAACCCTGGGGGTGCTCCCCTGGGAATCTCAGCCCTGCCCAGCACCCAGGACTTCAAAGTGCTCTGTGGGACAGTCTGACAGAAGCCGAACCTCCACCCCTAGACATGGAACTGCTGCCCAATGAAACTCTGCAAAGAATCTTAGCTTTTATGGACTAAGAGCCCATGGAGACTTCTTCATTCAGAAAGATTTTCTTAAAAACAATATTGAGTTTGAGACCTGGCCACACAAATGAACATCACTGGCCAGAAACCATGTGCAACTCAGCCTGCTCTACACAATCAGCAGGGCATTCCATTCCAGTCCACTCCACTACAGTCCACTCCTCCAGGGCCAGTTTGAAGTAGGGGGTCCCAGAGGGTCACTGCCTTTGAAAAGTGGCTCAACTGTTCTCCCCAAAGGCTTATCCTGCTTGTTGATTCTGGCAAGATGCATAGCTCCAGGTCATTTAGAATGTTCCTCCCTTGCCTCCTGCATAAGCCACACAAATGGTGAGAGTCAGAAAGAAAATGTCATATGTCCAGTATTTCCAGTTCTCAAGCAAAGTACAGCCAGCAGGATGGACTGCCCCCCTGGGGTTGCCAACACTCACAGGTGGCCAGAGCTTCACCATCTGCCCTCTCCCTGTGTTAAAACAGGGGCCAAAACTAAACAGCACACAACAGTGCCCAGGATTCGTGCTACTCTCAACTGATACTGCTCTTGGCTATCTGTGCCCTTTTGTTTAAACTGGTAGAAGAGACCAGAACCCTCAGCCCAGTAGGAATGAACCCCAGGCCTCCCCACAGCTTCAGGTCAACGTCTTCCTCTCTCTGCCTACTGTGGGATTACCACTCTCAGGATTCAGCACGACGCTTAACAAGAGGAAAGAGGATCTATTTCTGACCTGGCAACGTGAGACTTACTCATGGGGCATGGGCCTTCATCATATCTATTGTTTCAACTCATGAGTCACGATATTACAAAGGTAGAAAGTTCTTACCTGTAGGAAGCCAAAATCCACCCTGAAAAGTCATTACAAAGCCAACCTAACTTGAATGGCACATGTCCCCTAAAGCTGGTACTGAAGTACGAGAGGCGAAGTGAAATTGGGATGGGGATGTGGATCTATTCAGGTGACCTCCTTCAAGACCACCCTATGGTCTCAATCATTTTGGGACAAAAAGGGAGTAAAGTTGTGAGAACCTTGGTGTAAGAACCCCCTTGCCTCTGAAAGACCACTCAAAACCTAAGGCCTTTGCTGCAACCCTCAAGACTACAAAATGGCCACTAGGTCTGGAAAGAAAGGTGAACTGACACCACACTATAACACAGAACAAAATCATGTTACCTGTGTCTCCCAACTCCCCAGCCAACTCGTTCTGGGCTTCCAGACTGCATTCTGGATCGAGGAGTCCCAGGACAGTCAAAGAATACAGAATCGTTCCTGAAACACTCCACCAGGGCAAGGGAATTAAATATCTGTTAACGTCTGTTATAAATTCCACAGCAAACATCATACTCGATGGTGAAATAGTGAAAGCTTTTCCCCTAAGAGTGGAAACAAGACAGAATTCTTGCTTTTGCCACTTCTACTTAACACAGTACTGGAAGCTCTAGCCAGAGCAATTAAGTAAGAAAAAGAAATGAAAGCCATCCAAACTGGAAAGGAAGAAATAAAATTATCTCTGTTAAACTCTTAGAAGAAAACATACGCAAAAATCTTTATGCTGACATTGGATTTGACAATGACTACTCAGATATGACACCAATAGCACAGGCAACAAAAGAATAAATGAACTTCATCAAAAATTAAAAACTTTTCCACATCATAGGATACTATGAAGACAGTGAAAAGACAGCCTGTAGGAAGGGACAAAACCGTTGCATATCATATAACTGATAGAATATTAATATCTAGAATATACAAATTCCTACAACTCAACAACAAAAAGCAAATCAAAATCACAATGAGTTATAATCTGATGCCTTGTATTAGTCCATATTTTCATGCTGCTGATAAAGACATACCAGAGAACTGGGCAATTTACAAAAGAAAGAAGTTTAATGAACTCGCAGTTCCACGTGGCTTAGGAGGCCTCAGAATCCTGACAGAAGGTGAAAGGCATGTCTCACATGGTGGCAGACAAGAGAAGAGAACTTGTGCAGAGAAACCCTTTTATAAAACCATCAGATCTCATGAGACTTATTCACTATCACTAAAATAGCATGGGAAAGACCCAGCTCCATGATTCAATTACCTCCCACCAGGTCCCTCCTGCAGTATGTGGGAATTATGGGAGCTACAATGAGATTTGGGACACAGCCAAACCATATCACACCTATTAGGACAGCTATAAGGAAAGGAAGGGGAAGGGGGGAAGGAAAGGAAAGGAAAGGAAAGGAAAAATGCCAAGTATTGGCAAGAATGTGGAGAAACTGAAACCCTTGTGCATTATTATTGGGAATGTAAAATGGTGCAGCTGCTCTAGAAAACAATTTGGCACTTCCTCAAAAAGCAAAGCATAGAATTACCGTAAAATGAAGCAATTATAATCTAGACCTATATACAAAAACATGGAAAGCAAGCACTCAAAGATACTTATACACCAATGTTTATAGAAGCATTATTCACAATACGCAAAAGGTAGAAACATAAATGTCCATCAACAGTTGAATAAACAAAAAGTAGTATATACATACAAGGAAATTTATTTATTTATTTAGTTTTAGTTTTAGTTTTAGCTTTTTTGAGACAAATTCTCGCTCAGTTGCCCAGGCTGGAGTGCAGTGGCGAGATCTCGGCTCACTGCAAGCTCCGCCTCCCAGGTTCACGCCATTCTCCTGCCTCAACCTCCTGAGTAGCTGGGACTACACATACAAGGGAATATTATTCAGCCATAAAAAGGAATGAAGTATTAACGCATATTACAACATAGATTAACCATGAAAACATTATGCTAAGTGAAAGAAGACACTAACAAAAACCACAGACGATTCCATTCACATGAAATGTCCCAGACAGGGAAATCTATGTAGACAGAAAGTAGAATTTCTTAGCGTTGGGAAAGCAGGGGGAGCAGTGGGATGGCAGGGAGTGGGGGTATGATAGCTAAAGGGTGCAGGGTCTCTTTTTGTTCTAAAATTGACTGTGGTGGTGGTTGCACATACCTGTGAATAGATTAATTGAACACTGTATATACAATGTATGTGTTTATTCATTTCTGTAGTTATAACAAAATACTTCAGACTAGATAACTTATAAAGAACAAAATCTATTTCTCACAGTTCTAGAAGCTGGGAAGTTCAAGATCAAGGTGCCAGCATTCGGTGTCTAGTGAGGGCCTTCTTGCTATGCCCTCACATGGCAGAAGGCAGAAGGGCAAAAAGGGATCCTCTAGCTAGTTCTCTCCAGCCCTTTGATGGGAGCAAGAATCCATTCATGAGACTGGAGCCCTCATGACCTTATCACTTCCCAAAAGCCACACCTCTTAATACAGTTGCATTGGGGACGTGATAAGGCCATAAGGAGACACAAATATTCAAACCATGGCATTCCACCCCAGGTCCCCCAAACGTATGTCCTTCTCACATACCAAATACATGGATTCCATCCCAACAGCCCCAATGTCTTATCTCATGCCAGCATCCATTCAGAAGTTTGAAGTCTAAAATTTCATCTAAATTTCATCTAAATCAGATGTGTGAGATTGTTTCAACCTGAGGCAAAGTGCTTCATTCAGACTTCAGCAGTGGCTCACTCCTGTAATCTCAGCACTGTGGGAGGTTGAGGCGGCCGGATCTCTTGAGCCCAGGAGTTCGAGAACACCCTGGGCAACATGGCAAAACCCCATCTCTAATACAAAAAAAGAAAAAACAAACTAGCTGGGCATGATGGCCTACGCCTGTAGTCCCAGCTACTCAGCAGGCTGAAGTGGGAAGATAGCTTGAGCCCAGGAGGCAGAGGTTGCCACTGTACTCCAGCCTGAATGACAGAGCAAGATCCTGTCACCAAAAAAAAAAAAACTGTGGGACAAAGAACAGACATTCCCATTACAAAAGGGAGAAATAGGAAAGAAAAGAGTAACATTTCCCAACCAAATCCAAAACCAAACAGGACAAACATCAAATCAATCTTAAGGCTGGAGAATAAATCTTTGGTTCCATGTCCTGCCTTCCAGACACAATGGGGCAGGAGTTGGGTTCCCAAGGCCCTGGGCAGCCCTGCCGCCAACTGCTAGGCACAGCCCTCACAGCAGCTCTCACAGGTTGCAGTCGGGTACCTGCAGCTCTCCTAGGCTGGCACTACACACTGGTAACTCTACAGTTACAGGCTCTCGGCGGCAGCCCCACCCCCACAGCTCCATTAGGCATTGTCCTTGTGGGAGCTCGCTGGTGTGCCCTCAACCTCAAGACTCTGCTGGGCATTGCCCTAGTGGGGGCTCTTTTTGGCACTCCTGCCCCTATGGCTTCAATAGGCATTATCCAAGCAAGGAGTCTGCAGCAGACCTACCCTGCAGCAATTCTCTGTCTGAGCCCAAGACTTTCTGAGGCATCCTTTCAAATCTAGGTGAAGGTAGCCATGCATCCACAGGTCTTGCATATCTGCAGACTTAGCACCATGTGGATGCCACCTAGGCTTATGGCCTGTGCCTTCCAGAGCAATGGGACTAGCTGCACTTGAGCCCCCTTGATCCACAGCTGGGATATCCAAGGAGGGCTGCACTGTAACGCAGAGAGCAGAGAACTGATGCTGGGCAGTGAATGCTGAGGTCCTGCAGGCGCCCAAGGCCTCTCCTTTGACATAGTTCTGTTCCCCTGGGCCTTGGTACTCTGGGCCTCTGATGGGAGGGGCAGCACTGATAATCTCTGAAATGCCTTCAGGATCATTCTTCCATTATCTTGATGAATAGCATCTGGCTTCCTTCTAGCCATACTAATCTCCTTATCAAAAGGTCACTTGGCCACACCCTTAGTGTTTTCTCCCAAACATGTTTTTACAACCTGAGCAAGCTAAAAATTTTCCAAATCCTTACATTCTGCTTCCTTTTTTTTCTCTCTTTTTTTTTTTTTGGAAACGGTCTCATTCTGTCACCCAGCCTGGAGTGCAGCAGCAGAATAATGGCTCACTGCAGCCTTGACCTCCCAGGCTTAAGCAATCCTCCCGCCTCAGTCCCCTTGAGTAGCTAGGGCTAAGTGCACACCACCACACTAGGCTAATTTTTTTGGTTTTTAGTAGAGATAAGGTCTCATTATATTGCCCAGGCTGGTCTTGAACTCCTGAGCTTAAGCAATCCTCTCACCCTGGCCTCCCCAAGTGCTGGGATTACAGGCATGAGCCATAGTGCCCAGCCTCTACTTCCCTTTGGATTATAAATTCCATTTTCAATTCATTTCTCTCACATTTTACTGTAAGCAATTAAGAGAAATCATGCAGCATACTGAACACTATGCTCAGGGATTTCTTCCACCAAATACCCTATTACTCTTAAATTCTGCCTTCCCCAAAGCCCTAGAGTATAGGCACAATTCAGCCAAGTTCTTTGTCCCTTTGTAGCAAGGACTGTCTGTCCTCCAGTTTCCAATAAGATATTCATTTCCATATATGACTGCATCAGAATGGGCTTTACTGTCTATAATTCTACCAGCATTCTGATCATAACCACTTAGAAATTTCTAGAAGACATAGGTTATCTCTACGACTCTCCTCTTCTTCTGGGCCCTCACTAGAATCATTCTTAACGCTCTGTTCACAGAAATCTAGGCTTTTTCTAGCAAACACTTCCAAACTGTTCCATCCTCTATCCATTACCCAATTCCACTTTTCTTTTAAGTATTTGCTATAACAACACCCCACTCTCCGTACCAATTTCTTTCTGTCTGTGCTGCTATAACAAAATCCACAGGTTAGGTAATTTATAAATAATAGAAATTTATTTCTTATGGTTCTGGAGGAGAGGAAGTCCAAGATCAAGGCACTGGGGTTTAGTGTCTGGTGAGGGCCTCTCTCTGCTTCCAAGATGGTGCCTTGTTGCCACACCCTCCAGAAGGGAACAAATGCTGTATCCTCATATGGTGGAAGAGCAGAAGAGAGCAAACCCGTTCCCTCTCAGGCCCTTTTAAAAGGGCCCTAATCCCATCTATGTGGATCTATCTAATCCCTTACGACTTAAACACCTCCTAAAAGCCCCACCTCTTTATACCATCACATTAGCCATTAGGTTTCAACACATGAAAATTGAGTGATACATTCAGACCACAGCAATGTGTACACACACACACAGACAATTGCACATATCTGTAAATATACTAATTATAATTGAACTATATACTTCAAATTTAAATGGGTAAATTGTATGGTATGTGAATTATACCTCAACAAAGCTTTTTTTTTTTTTTTTTTTTAAAGAGAGGACTCTATGAAAAAACTAGTCCATAAAGATACATGCACACATGTAAACAATGAGAACACACGGACACAGGGAGGGGAATAACACACACTGGGGCCTATCAGGGACGGGAGAGGGACTGAGGGGAGGGAAAGCATCAGGACAAATAGCTAATGCTTGAAGGGCTTAAAATATAGATAATAGGTTGATAGGTGCAGCAAACCACTACAGTACATGTAAACCTATGTAGCAAACCTGTACGTTCTACACATGTATCCCAGAACTAAAGAAAGAAAAAACTAGCCCAATGAAATAATCGGCACAAGAGAGGTTCTAGCCCCATCCCCGACCCCCCAAAATTTGGGACCACCATAGTCTAGCCATCTTCCTCTTAAAGTGTCATAATACATCGTGGCACACAAAATTTTCTGAAATGTTGTGCCATAAAGAAACCAACTTTATCTAATCCAAAGTTTCCTCACTGATTTGGCAATACATTATTAGCTCCTGTAGTATCTCTAATCTTCAGGAAGCATTAAGTTGCCCAGCATCACCACCAGCCTAGGAAGACATGAAAGATGACAAAGGAATGAGTCCAAAGTTCAATGGAGCCCATCAATGCATTTACTGACCAACTAGGGTAGGCATAAAGACAAACATTCAAAAGTGTCTTCACTATCCAAGGAAGAACTTTGGTGGTAGAATTTTTCAAAAGGTGGCATTAAGCACAGGTGAAACACACTAGAGCCTTATACACAGAACAGACTCACAGTGCAAGCAAGACAAAAGCTGCTTTAATACCACCTACCCTGACAGGGAAATAATGGGACAACCCAATCCTCCCTCCCAAGGTAGGGTCAGGCTCATGCTGACAGAAAATAGGTAAGGGCCTCAGTCAGAAGCCCCACTGGGACATCTTTATTGCTTCTCTCTATGGCTTGGAGGCTTTCCTGGTTGCAGGCTGTGATGCTGAGACATGAAGGCACTGAGTAAGGACCTTGGAAGAAGTGGGGTGTTAGCATGCACAAGCTCAAAGCAGATACAATTCCTGCCTTCTTAAAAGAAGGCAGGTGGGGTTTTCAAATCCGCTCAACATTCAAAAGGTTTCAAACCTTTCTAAAAGTGTTCTATCATCATAAACAAAAGAGAGACCACTAAATAAAATCCATAGGAATCCAAACAAAAGTCAAAGCAGGACACTGTACAAATATTTGCCCCTGGAATAAAGTATGGACACATTTAAGAATGTCATTTATAACAATGTAGGGCTAATCACTAGAAAATTCTTGGTACAAAAATTCTTAGATTAAGTAATAGCATTATTAATAATAATTCTTACCAAGTAAAGTATCCTCTTCAGAGAATTTCTAGAGAAAAAAACACTGAAGTGAACACGGGGAAATGTATTAAGACCTTACTGCACAAAGTGTGGGCCACTGACCAACTGCAAGCATAACACCTGGGAGCTGGTCAGAAACCCAAAACCTCAGGTCCCACCCCAGACCAACTAAATTAGAAGCTGCATTTTATCATCAGCCCCCAGAGATTCCCATGCATATTAATGTTTAAGTTGCGGTATTTTCAGACATTGTTAATATTTAACTTCTATCAGAATTGAAACATGCCAGCTCCCTTTAAGAAAATAAATAAGCAAAATATATTAACATCACTATTTTATTGTTCAGTCAACCCAGGCCATCCCTCTACTCACCCTCCCTTCCTACACAGATTTCATTATTTTCCATCTAAGCAAGGCAGGAACAGATGACGGAGACAGACTGTCTCCTCAAACACCTGTTGAGTGAATGACAGGCGGGGTCCCTTGTCAAAAGCCACCCAGAGCACTCCTTGCCATTCTCATCCCACTTGAACGCTTAACAACTGCTCGGAATTGCACGGCCATTGTTGGCAACGGCACATCACCAGCCTCAAGCCACCAGGACTACCTTGACAACACTCAGAAGCTGGCTCCCAGATACAGCACAGGAAAGGAAAAAACATTATTTGTAGGTGACTTACAGGTACCATTTACACATTCAGAATTTTCTTCCCTCACTAATATCAGATTTGAGCCTGAGGCATCTAGAGTTCCGCCCAGACTCTTCCAGGTGCCTGCAGGCAAATCTCCACAGACCAGAAATGCCCCTGGAGAGATAGTCCCGGACCCCCTGACCAAGGAGGGAGAGAAAAAAAGGGAAGGAAGAAGTAAATGGAGCCAATAAATGCCTACTGGCCCCCCAGTCCTAGTCACAGCTCAGCATTTTCTGGCCCCTTTAATTTAACCTCCGCCGGCTGTGAGAGGAACAAAGCCCATTCCACATGAAAACAGAAGAGAAACATGCCTCCTGAACAAATCAGAATAAACCGTCACGGAAAGCGTTCCAGGGTTTGGGATGGGTTAGGACTTTGTGGATCACGCCCAGCCAGTGAATTCTGTGAAATATGAGAAAATATGGTCCCTCACACCAGTTCCACACGTGATGCATGGCCATGCCCACTACCAGATGTGCCAACTTATTTGTTTAATCTGACAAAAGCAAAAGGCCCGCATAAAGGCCTCTTTTGACATGCGCTCCCAGACCTCCTAGGGTCCACAGGGCTCATACTGCCTCAAAGCCACCCCTCATTCTGCCCTTGACCCCTCAGACAGGAGCTGCCAACTTTCTAACTGAATCACCAGAAGCCCCAGTTACAAGGCCCAGAACACCATATCAGTTCTCAAACTTTATGCCTGTAAGGATCACTTGGCTTGCTTCACAAAGAAAAGAATTTCAGGTCCCAAGCCCAGAAAGTCAGTTTCATAGCTCAGAGCTGAGGCCCGGGGATAAGCACTGAGAGGAGGTTGGCTCTGATGTAGGTGGTTCAGAGGTCACACCTTAAAAACCCTGGTCTCTCCTACACATTCTTCCTCCTGAGAATTACCAGAATGCAGCCTCCCAAGTCTGAAAGAAAGGTAAAACTATTCTAGTCCAAGCGAGTTTCCTAAGACGTTCTTACTAAGTCACAAGTAAATACTCCAAGAAGCTGTCTGGTTTTTGTGGGAACACAAGTGTCAATGAATTTAGGTTGTGGCCTAAATATGCAAATTTTGAAGCCTAACCTCCAAAATTCAAAAGATGCAGTGTTCTCTGGGAAGTTTGGAAGCCCAGTTCTGGGGTGGTAATTACATGATGGCTGGAGGAGCAACTGGTGATGGAAATCCTTAGGAGACACTAAAAATAGCTCACATTTTAATCGACCAATCTGGAACTTCTCTCACCCCTTCATGCCAATCGTGCAATTACCGTAACTCCATTCACCGTGTTCCTCAGCAGTTAGTATGCACCATTCTCAATCCTACAAGATAGTAACTATTATCCCTGATTCACAGGTCCAGGTACAAGGGCAGGTAGCACAAGATGGGGAGGGGACTGAACCACACGGCACTCATACCCCACCCTACAATTAAAAAGCGTCCTTCAGCGCGTGGCTGCCAAGCACCTCAAACTGAAACAAGTGTTCTCTACCTTCTTCCTCTGGAGTGACAGAGAAGAAGAAAATCCCCGTAAGCCCTTCTGGCCCTGCCCACCACCTCCCCTGTTCCCACCCAGGCCAAAGGGGGAATGCGTGGGCCCTGCCCCCACCCCCGATGCTGACATCAAAGGAGCAGAGACACGCAGGAGACTCCAGGCAGCACCCGAGGCCCTGGCCGCCAGCACGTCATAATCCCTACAGTCGCTGCCTTTCAGACTTAAAAAGAACAATGAGGAAAGACACCCACGCTTCCCCTCACTGGGCTAGGAAGGAGAGCTTTGCGGGTTTAGACTGCAGTCTCCTCCCCCCTCGTAGCCACCTGTGTGCCGGCTCCGCAGACGAGGTCCCCCCAGCACCCTGGCAGGGACTGTGCCATTCAACAGACAAATGGCAGCAGACCAAGGAGGCGACTGGCGTGTGGAACAGGTGATCCGATTGTTTTTCTGAAGAGCAAGGGCCAGGACGTCCTACGTGTTCATATGCACAATTTTTTGAACTCCATCAAGAACACAAATCCCATGCCCACATCTTCACTGCTCAATTCGCATTAATTGTCTGATAGGCACCTTCCAGGGAGAAGGAGGTTTTCATGGAGAAAGAGGCAACGTTGACGAGATGTGTTTACCCAAGCCTTTTATACCGGACTACATGCTATCCAGGTTTCAGCGAAGTCCAGGCAGGCTCTGGCATTATGTTTCTCACAGAAAAAGCCGATGCAGTAGCCCGGATGCCCGGATCCGCTCATTTCCCAAGCCGGTTCCCACACCCGCTGCCTACCGCCTGGCGAGGAAGGAGCGGGCGAGGTTCGCTCGAGTCGTCGTCACGGGTTTCCGTGGGTACAGTTATTACTCGTTACATAATATTAACAATTAAGATTAAAAATGGTTACATAATACTGTCCTACGGCTGGCCGCAACGAAGCTCGCGATCTCGGACTGCAGCGAGCCCGCAGCAGGCGGGCAGGGGACGGCGCGGCAAGACCTCCCGGCCTCCCTCCCCGGCCCTGCCCGCCTCGGCTGGGGCCTCCTCTGCAGCCCGCGCAGGTGCCCCACCCGCACACGGCACGCGCCCACGGACCCACCGCCCACGCCAGCGGCCCGCGGCGGAGGCCCACCTGAGTTACTGGAAGCGGGGGCAGCACTGGCCGCACGGGGTCGCTGCGGTGCCGCGGGCGGCCTGGGGAGGGCTTCGGGGCCCGGCCCCGCAGTGCCGGTGCGTGGACACTGCTCCGCAATGACAGCGCTCGGAGCCGGGCCGGGCTGGTCCTCATCGGCTCCGCCCGGCCAGGGGCCTGCGGCCGCAGAAAACCGACGGCCCCGGGGCCACGCGCGCGCCAGGCGAATGCGCTAGCACGAAAAGCGGGCCAACGCCGCCTCTGGCGACGCCATCCGGGCGAGGGTGGGATGCCGCGCCACCGCCCGAGCGTGCCCGGGGGCTCCCAGCGCCATCACCGCGCAGGTGCCCGGAGGCCCCTCCGCGGAGCCGGCTGCCACCTGGCCGCAATATTTAGTCTCCAAGGGACCAGGCGCTCCTGAAGAGCGGGAGGACGACAGAGCGGCGCCCGGTCCTGGAGCACAACAGGAATCCCAGGACCAAACCCATGTGACGCGGCCACGCCCCAACGCCCGGCGGGGGCCCTCTGCTGCCCAATCCCCGGATCCCTGGTTCTCATGGCAACCCTGAAGAACCCCTTGTTCCCTCCACTGCCTCCTCTCCTCCCCCACAGCCCCCCCGCCTGATGGGCAAGGACGCGCACACTGGCCACTCTCACGATGCCAAAAGCCCTCCATGTCTACCCGCTACGCCCGGCGGGGGACATCGCGGCCGCGGCAAGTCAGATATGCCGCCTGCACGAGCAACCTTCCACCTGCAGCGCCGGCCAGTTCCACTCTTCCAGGATCACTATCGTCTCACCCCTCTCCCCAAAATGTCAAAGCAAGAACCAGGAAGGGAGAGGCTCTTTCTGGAAGCCACAGGCATAACGTTACCGAACATCCAGGACAAAGTAGGGTTCCATTTAAACTGAGAGTCAGGGAGGGAAAGAACAGATCCTATACATACCAAGCATCTGCTATGTGCTAGTCACTTCACACACATACACACCCCACACCTCACACACACCCACACACACACCCCACACACACCACACACATCCCACACACCCACCCCACTCACACACGTACATACACACCACACACACACATACACCACACACACACCCACATCCCACACACACATACTCCCCCACCACACACACACACACACCACAGACATACCCACGAGCCTGAAACGATGGAAGCAAAACAGAAGGTTTGGAGATACTGCGGTTTACAAGGCCACAGTAAGCAGTAAGATTTTCTACTCCCCTCTAGCAGAGAACATGGCAGGAAAAGCTGGACGCTGTAGATGGCAGTAAGAACGTAACAATCAACAGTGGACAATGGATTCTAAAACTGAGATCCTATACTGCATTCACACACGCTAAGGGGCAGGGCGCTGGGAAAACCCCATCTCAGCCTGGGGTTCAAAGAGTGGAAAAACTACCCTAGTCCAAATTCTTGGAGGCCAGGTTAGGTCCCTGAAGGGCACCGGAGGAGGAGGCTGGAGAAACTACAGATATGCACCCCAGAAAGGAGAGGCTCCGTGGTGGTCATGACCACAAAATTCCAATATGTTTAAGTCAATCAAACAAAAGCAGAATTAAAGCTGGTTCTGACAGCAGCCAAGAGCAGAGTTTTCAACACAACATGAAGGGTAACACAAGGCTTTCTCACAGTCTGGCTGACCACACATGGCCTGGCTACTGCAAGAAACATTGAAGGTGTTGGCGCTTTTAACTCTGCGCACCCCTCAGTGAAGATGTCACAGAGTGAACATCACAAGGCACAGAATGGGAGATGGAAGCACAGAATCGAACCCTGAGATTCAGGGAGAAACCAAAGCATGGAGAAATTACGTAACTCATCCAAAGTCCAGAGCAGGTTACTGACTGGAAGAACTCGGCGTTCCTTCCAGACTCCAGATATGAGGCTTTTCTGCGGTCTGACACAGTGGCTTCATCCACCTCTGCAGTCAACCTCGCAATGGTGGCTCGGGTGTTCCTCTGCCTCCCTGCCTGGCAGCTCCCAGCCTGGATGGTGAACTCCTCTGCCTGAACATCCCACGCACCCTGCAGTCTCCTGGGCTAGAACAACAGGTTGTGCAGGCCAGAGGGATTCCCTGGCTCACTCCCTTCTTATTACAAAATGCCAGAGGTCCCAGCTCAAAGCAGCTGTTCTTGGATGTGGGAAGAGCAAGAGAGAAATGATCTAATGATGGACAAGGAACCTTGAAAAGCCAGACCTTCACTGAATGGCTGATGGGACACACATTTTGCTTTACTAGGACAACAAGAATAGAATCTTTGAAAAGGCATAAAAGCCAGTGGTCAAGAAGTAACTAACAGCAAAGGCAAAGGAGATGAAGGCTAAGCTGGAAAGTGGAGATGAAGCCTTATGATATACTCAGTGGAAATCCAGAAAGTCTCAGGAATGAGAACTACCACTCACCTCTGGAAATGGGAAACAGAGTCCAAACCAAAAAAATCAATTGGAAGTGTCAGGAAGAGCTCATTTACAAATGAGAGAGAAGAAATGATACAGAAAAAGTTTTTAAATATTAATATCTACAAATGAGACAGAAAGATGTATCAATAAAATAAGAGCATTATGCCATTAAAAAAAGAATACTCACTTTGAATGTCAATAATGTGTCAATAGTCAACTGTAACAAATGTACAGGATTCCCAGTAGAGGGAGAGGCTGTGCGTGTGTGGGGCAGAAGGTATGGAGGAAGTCTCTGGACTTTCCCTTCAGTTTTGCTGTAAACCTAAAACTGCTCTAAAGAATATTTTTAAAAAAGAATATACATATACATACATATAGAGAGAGAGAGAACCTAAGAAATTCAAAATGAAAATAGAAACAAAATCCAATAGAAAGGTTAAAAGGTCAAATTGAGGACATATCCCAAAACCTAAAAACAACACAACAGAAACAGACTATTAGATCAAAAATACAGAGAACCAATCCAGGTGGCTAAAAACCAAAAAACTGCCATCCTAGAAAGAAAGAAGAGGAAAATGGAAGAAAAGAAATGAAAGAATTAATTCAAAAACATGTCCAAGACCAGAAAGATCTGAGATTCCAGCTTGAATGGGCCCTCAACATACCCCACACACAAAGTGTAGACCCAACAAGATGCATCTTCAAGGAACTTCAGAACAAAGGCACAGAGAATATCCTACAAGCGTCCAGACATGACAAAATAAAACAAACAAACAAAAAACCCAAAAAATCACTCTGGTATGCTTTCATATACAGAATCGAGACTCAGAAGAGCTTCTTTCTCAACCCCATTCTGCCTAAAGGCAATGGAAGCCTCTAAATTTTTTAGGGAAAACTATCTTTAATTTAGAAATCCATATTCAGACAAACTGTAAATTGTGAAAGTAGAAGATGGACATTTTCCCAGACAGACAAAGTCTCAAAAGTTGACATCTTGTACAACACTTTTGGAAGCTTCTATAGAAAGTACTCCATCAAATTTTGGAAATAAACCAAGAAAAAAAATCATGAGATCTAAGAGAAAGGCAAAGGGGCATTCCAGGGACAATGGAGAAGAAAGACTCCAAGATAACAGCTCTGCAGTGAGCCTCAGAGCAACCCAGCCTGCTGCACGCAGAAAGGCACATGAGGAACTGCTTCCAAAGATAAAACTGCAGATCACAGATCACCTTAGCCTTGGAAAGGAGATTCACACAACTTTGCAAGTTTGGAGGGAAGAATGATAAGTACATTTTTAAAACTAGGTAAAAACAACTCCAGGAGAAAAAATGTCCTAGGAGAAAATCACAGTTATCACAGTATACTACATGGCTCAGCTATGAGCAGCATTAGTGGACCATCCCAACACTGCATACTGATGGAGCCGAATGGACCAGAAGAGATGATGGGGAGACGAGAAGAGTGAGTGTAGGGTGGGGATGAGGCAAAGGGCACCATCCTCACCTTCCACGGAGTTTGAAATCAAAGAATCACATGAAAAACGGGACTCTGGAGAGCAGGAGGAGGAAGAGGAGTCGGTTGCCAGGAATTGCAATCTATTGTCTACACCTCTTCGGAAATATGGAGGTACATACAGAAAAAAATCTGCTGGTAAGTTACTTCTGGGGAATTATTTCGTCTTTAAACTATGTCTACATATCACTCTGATTTTAAAAATCAAACTAAATTTTAAAATAGTTTGCTCTGAGTGTTGAGGAATTAGGAAACCAGGTGACCCTTCAGATGAAGCGAACAGAAACACTGCGTGATATGGACAGACAAGGAGAGCAGGGGGACAGTGCCCTGGGCAGAGATGGCAGGCCAGGACAGGGACAGCCTATGTCCACTCACTGCCTTGCAGGCCCAGGTGGGGAGAAGGCCAGGGAGGCCTGCGATGGAGAGATGAGGCGACAATGACGCCAGGAAGCCCTCCTGCCTTATACTCCTGTGTCACTCCATCACCTCACTAGGATCGCAGGCCAAGACATTCAATGTTCTCCTCTCTGGAGGGGATTCTGTGACATGCACGCAATTTTCTTCAGAAGAGAGAGGGCAGTACCCTAGAACTGACACCTGGAAGCTCAGGTAACACCCCTACAGCCTGTCCTGGGCCTGGATGGTGTGGCCTGGGTGAAAAGACAGGCGAGCAAGGTGCCCTCTGGCTTAAACCAACCCATATGGGACAATTAGAGGGCACTGAACATGACCCAGGCAGCTCAACTTCCCACAGGATGTGAAGACCCTCTAGGAACAGCAATCCCAAACAGGGCCCCAGGCTCAGCACCAGGCACTGTCCCTGGGCAGGAGGCTAAAATTTCTGAATTTAAAAATTACTCAATTCATGGTAGCTTCTCAAAAGCAAGGAATCCAAAAATTATTACTATGAGATATGTGGTATTATAAAGGTTTTTATACTAAAGGGGATTCTTCACTTACAAAAGGTTGGAAGTCACTGCCTAAATACTCCCAGGGATGAAAGTTAAAAATCAAATAAGTAAACTAAAGGCCCTGCACATCAGAGAAGTGGGGACCTGCCGTCTCAGTGGGGCCCAGGTAGCTTGCAGTGAGCAGCTTCGGAGGTTCCTGACCCTTGAATCCCATGTGAAAGGACAAGAGAAGGTAGAAAGTGGGTCTTCAGCTGTCCCTCGTGGTCCTCTATTGCTCAGACGTCCCCTTGGAGCTCCCAGAGTGAGACCCCTGACAGCTCACAGACAGGACCAGACAGACAGCAGTCCCCAACGCAGTGCCACCTGCACTGACACAGCACATGAGGATCCTAGCCCCCAATCCCACATTAGCTCTAGTGACCTTAATGACACAATGATGAGGACCAACACACACCGAAGCACTTTCTGTGCCAACTAGTTTAGGAACCCCATGTTAATAGGCAAGACTGCCACTGTTCATGCCCAGTTTCATTTACCTAATTCAAAACCTTTCAAGAACTTCAGGGAGAAGCAGGACTGCCTATTAGCACAGCCCTGGATAGAGCTCGGAGCCACATCCCAGGGGCACATCAGCCTGACCAGGATACGCGGTCCACAGTCATTTCAGTCCAAGCTGGGATAAGTGCCTCTGTAAGAGTCCAGACACCAACCGCGGGGGCCTGAAGACAAATGCCACAGGCTCCATAGGCCTGGAGGCCAGAGGTCTGTCTCCACCCCCAATGCTGCTGCCCATCAGAGCTTGCGCGCCGCAGGGGTCTTCACGACTTTTGCTCCTGGTTGAAGGAAACCAATTTTTGACACCTGCTATTCACTATTATCTGATTCAAATGGTTTGCAGCCAAATGAAGTCTGCAGTACACCAGCTATCTTTGCTCTTAGAATTCTACCTGTGAGGAGTTCAAACTGTCACGCTAAACATAGTCAACAAAAGGATTCTTCGGAGCACTGACTGTGGCTCAAAGAACATTCAGATAAATTCAAACAAGATTTTGTGCAACTAGCATGTACAAAGCACTAGAAGACAAAAATACAAAAGCCAAGTCCCCTTTCTAACCAACCTTATAAATTAATAGCAAGCAGGATGATCAAGTCCACAAACTGCTCTAAGACAAGGCTGACGGCAAAGTGCCTACAGATATAAAGACTGCATGAGCTCTGCACCGTGCCAATCACACACATCACACCTCATGCTACCTTCCCAACAAGCCGTGGGGATAAATACGCCTATGGCTTCCATTTTAACGGATCAGGTTGGTTCACTTGCTCAGACTGGCCAAACTAGTAAGTGGTACAACCAGGAGTCAACTGAGGCAGTACGCCTGGTGGAACCGTCAGTGCTGGCCACTGCCCTGGTCAAACAGAGCAGAAAAGAAGCCATATGGTAAGAGGGGTTATTCCTCCCCAGCGCCCATTCTCAGGCTTGACGTTAACAACAAAAAGTCCACCCTGTTGTTGGGTTCAGCCCAAATAACAAGCTCCTCAAATCAGGGATCTGAAAAGACAAGAAGAATCTGCCCAAAAATCCATATGTAAAGTAGATGGTTCAAAAATATGAATATTCTAATAAAGGGGAAACGAAAAAATCTCCTTAAAGTCACTGTATCCTAAAAGCAAAAAAGTCAGAACCACTCATTTCTACCTCTGAGATTATTTTGATAACCCCAGGAAATGGCTTTTCTGTTGCCATCTCAAAGGACAATCACACCATTTTCAATCCATTATTAAAGAAGAGCCATCAGCCTGCCTTTCCACAAGTAAGCAGGTGGTTTAAAGCTTTGCCCGCTTTTATCTCCCTGCAGTTTACTGGCCCTGTGATCACCAGAAGCCTGGACAAAACTCTCCCGAAGACAAACATTCAGGAAAGCTCATTCCTTAGAGATCAGTTCAGAAGTGGTCCAGTTTGAGGGTGGGAGTCCAATGCAAAGGTGTCCCAGCCAAGAGGAAGGAGTGAGAACAGATACAGCTCCCTAAAAGTGTGCAGCTAAAATATTCACACAAATTAAATACCAGGCAGTGGCTGAATGGATCAGACCAGTTATACCCCCCAATAGTATGCAAACTCTGAAATTGGTCCCTAGAACTCCAAAGTACCTGTCTGCCAAGCCTCACTCACCAAGTAGTTGGACGACCTTAATTTCTTCCGTAATCTCCCATATTTCTGTACTTCTACCGTTATATAAAAAATAAAATAGCACAGGTTAAAAGAAAAGTCTCCACTACCAGGAAAAAAAAAAAAAGTTTATTTAAACTTTGAACGACTGATTACTTAAATGAAAGACAAGGCAAATATGTTCTCCTCATGAGCCATGCAATGCCACGTTGGTTTAATAAACTGAGAAACAGACACAGGGATTACAGAGCAAAGGCACAGGCTTCCCCTCCAGGAAGCAGGACCAAAATCCCCTGCAGTTAGCTCTGAGCTCTGACAGGCTGGCAACCTAACCCTAGATACAAGCTCAAATACATTCTACCATCCTGTAGGTTTCTCTTCCCCTTGCAGTTAAGAGTTGGAAAGAATTCCAAGGAAATAGGTTCCATTCCTTAAATTATGCCACCTTTAAAGCATTAGGTTTTACCAGATACACCAACCAAGAGTTTCTACAGCTCTAAGACGAAGCTGAAGGCACAACAGATGCCTTTGTTCAAGCTAGAGTTTGATTTCTACACATTCTATAGTCTGTACCCAGAGAGATCACCAAAATCAAGTTCTGAGCTAACTCTTCGAGTCTGACTCTGCTCTCTTCTCCTACTGGAGGCTGGGTAGACATAGACATAGCCCTTGAAACTGGGCCAGGGCTGCCCTGGATCCCAATCCTGGTGGCCATCACCATACAAAGCTCTGGACAAGTAGCTGGCATGAACCTGCCCAGCTCTGGGTTCCTGATCCATAAATGAAAAGCATTTTGAGTGGGCCAACGCTGCCCCAAAAGTGACCAAACAGGTAATGTGCAATAGATGACTTTAGGGGTACATGGCTTTTCTATTTTAATTACAGTAAACATAACTACCACATCAAAACTCATGACTTCATGGATATCAAACTTTCTTCCCAAAATAAATGTGTATTTAAATGTAAAAAGTGAGTGAACTAAAAGGAAACATCTAGAATGCTCTGGTAACATGGCATTAACCTTGAAGTCTGGGAGCCCCGAGACCAGGCAATCATCATTCTCCAAATGTGTGACTGGCAGGCTATACATACCTGACCCATGCCACTTCCCTTTCAGAGGTGGATGTACTTTTGCAAATAAAACACAAAACTAAAATGATCCAAAGCTTAGGTTCTAGTGACAGCTTTGTCACTTGCTGACAGTATGACCTTGGGCATGCCAATTAACCTCCTGAGCCTTGGTTTTCAGACCTGTAAAATGGGGATCCGGAGGTTGTAGAGGGGATTAAAAGCAACGAGGCTTTTGAAAGTGCCTTGTAAACTGTGAAATGCTACAGAAGTATCAGTCGCTACACTTCTCAGTTACAGGAGCAATGCCTGCTGGGCGTGTAACTCTGTCCTCAAATTCCCTCCCTGTAATCTGGGGATTGGCCTGTGTTGCCCTTCTCTTTCAAATGCTCCCAGTAAAACTCAAATATTATGTGCAGTGATCCTAGAGTTTTGATTTTTTAAGAGAAAAACCTAGAAACCCAGAATCATTTCTGGAAACATACTTGGTTTTTAGTACTTTTACTTAAAATACTCTCCTAAAAGACACTTCACCGCTGTCACAGCCAGAAGTCCCACTGCTGTAGAAACTCTTGATTCTAACTCTTTCACTCCTGGAAAGAGAGGAACTCGGGGTCAGCTCGTTAAAATATTGCCAGCATTGTGTTGTAAACCCTAGTCAACTCCGGTTGCTGCGCTAACAACATGTGTTCTTGGTAAAACTGCCTGAAACTTTAAATAGACCACCATTTCTGAAACTCGGGGGCTCCAAACGGCTGAATCAGCATTTTCAGAAACAAAGTGTTCTAGGCCTGGCCTTTTAAACAGCAGCAACGAGAAAGTTGTGCAATAACGCATATTTACGCACGAGCGTTCCTTGTTTTGGTCTTCTTCCCCCCCATCTCTTGAATGAAAGAAACGGCACCAAGTTTGCAAGAAAATATTCTTTCAAACGCATTGTAAAGATCCAGGACCGTGTAAAAATCACCTGTGGCTCTCTTACATTACCAACGTTTCGGTGAAAGCAAACCATAAAAAGTTCGCGTTACTTCCAATCCCAAGAAAAGACGCACACAATAAAAAGTAAAGGATACCCTAATTTCCATAACGCACATGCTCCAGGGCAGTCGTCAGGCAGGCGTTTGGAGAGGCAATCAGCAAAGGCGGAGAGTTGCATCAGAAATTTCCTTCTGCAAACGGTACCGCTCTTATCACATTTCCACGGCTGGCGGGCGGCTAATCCGCCAGCCTTCAACTTGGTGTTAGGCCCCAGTGGCGGGTAACGGGTCACCAACAGACCCCCCCCCCCAAAAAAAGGTCCTCCGTCCGGAGCTGGGCCGGCTCGGGACTTGGGAGTGTCTGGCACCACTGTCCCGGACGCCCGGGCGCGCGCGTCGCGATCCCGCCGCGCAGCTGGAGTACCCGGGAATGCAGGGACGCCTGGGCGCCCACCCTCGCAGGCGACGGCCCCCAGGAGCGCGGCCTTGACCGCAGCCCCCGCCACAGCCCGCGAGCCGCCGGCGTCTGACAAGATGGTTCAAGAATGCACCACTTGGGCTCCACACCTCCCCCCAGGGGTCGGGAACACAGCGGGGAGAGCCCGGCGGGGCGCCCGGCTGCCTCCGCCTCCGCCGCGCGCCCGCAGCCCCAGTCCCGCCTCCGAGC
>NW_016804488.1:3284103-3293092 GCF_001698545.2 Rhinopithecus bieti
CCTCCTCCTCCTCTCCTCGGGACTCGGGCGCGGGACCACGACCGCCGCGGCTCAGGCGGCTTCGCCGGGGAAAGACTAATTGGACCTGTCCCGAAAGACAATTTGTAAGCGAACTGTTTTAAACGCACAAAGTAGTAACTGCGCAGTCCAGATCCTTTATCCTGGGCGCAGCAGGACGGGACGGAAGAGCTGGGGCTGCCCCGGACTCTGTCGTGGGCTGAAGGGAACCGGCCTGGGAAAAGGAAACCTGGGTTTGCTCACGGCCAGCCAGGTCTGGGACCTCAGCTCTCTGAGCCTCAGTTTGCCCTATCTGCGTATAAGTATCGGAGTGCGGGTGGAGTGAGAGGCCCTTCATTTTTTCTTAATGCTGCCGAGCCTGGTGCCCATATCTTTACAATGGGCTAGTAACGCCCGCCTGAGGGTTGGTGTCCTGGGGATTAAATGAGGTCATACTGGGAACATAAAGTGACTGCGAAAAATACTCCCCTCGCCCCCAATTGACGGAAGCCATTGTCATTAGTGTGATTCTTAGTATCTCTACCGAGTCAAAAATATAATACACATAGCATAACGATAATTATGTCTTTTCCTGCGTCTTGGTGTTCGAAACGCAGCTACAACAATATCTTGCCTTCATAGAGCGTGCACTTTGTGCAAAACCTTCATGAATTCTTGCATGTAACCCCCACTGTGGCCCTCTAGGTAGTTAGAGTCCCACTGTACGGACTGGGAAACTGAATCTTGGAGAGGTTAAGTAACTTGCCCAAGGCCAAGTAGCTGGTAAGTGCAGAGCAAGGATTGGAAGCCATGTACAGCATTGTGCCAAAGCCCCTTGTAGGTACCTTTTTATAGCTCCTGCTTCTAGCAGGAGTTATTCCACCTTAAACAGATGTTACTCATGGAAAGGTCATCCTTCCCTGTAACTGAAACAGACCTCCCTAAAATTTTTGCCTATTGGTCCAAGCTCAGAAACACAAAAGATGAAAATCAAGAGAGGATGATGTCAAAGGATTTTAGATTCCTAGAAGAAAGGAACACAGAGGACTCCTGTTGCAGACAAAGGACTCAAAAGAAAATTAAAGAAGAGAAAACTCAGTTTGAGCCAACTTCTCACAAACGCATCAGCTTTGAACCTTCTAGCTTTTGCTGAAGGTCCAATCAGCAATCAATGCCTACACCAGTCAGATAGCCTGATAGGCAAGGAGGTTTTGATAGAGGTTTCAAAAGTTCCTTGATACATGGACATAATGTTCTTTCAGAATCACTTATGGGTAAATTCCATACACCATGGCCCCTTTACCCCTAAATACACTGATGTGTCTTTCATAAGAATAGAGATACTATTGTACATAACCACAATAGTCACCAAATTCATAAATTTATCTTGATAAAATACTTGTATCCAATCTAGGTCCATATTCCGGTTTAGCCAGTTGATCCAACGATGTCTTCCATAGTATTTCTTTCCCTTTGTTATAAGATCTGCTATTGAGGTCTAGAGTCAGGTATTGCATTTAGTTGTCTCAAAATGTATGGGTTTTCAGACATTAGTATTCACAGAGAAGTGATCAAGATAAATGTCCTCAAGTGTTTTCCTGCTGGCATAGGTCTCTAGAATTCCTAGGACAGGCCCTCATTCCCTACATTTCCTGGCTCTCTGTAGACATCAGTGGGCAGAACCCATTCAGGGCCACTTTCTGATGCAAGTTCATGAACTTGTCACTCTTGTGGCTGCAGAAGCTCCAGCTGTCCTTTGTGCAGTGATCCTGGATGAGCCAATGCTGTATACAGATTGTATCTTATAGGCTTCCCTTCCCCCAAACTCCAAATGCCCCTGCCCACGCACTATGCTCCCTCTCAACAGGGTGGCAGCCACAGTGGAATCTAGCCATGCAGCCTACATGTTATCCTGGAGAGCCCAGCCTACTGGGCAAGGCAGGGAGGCTTGTAGTTCAAGCACTTCCCCAAGGGGAAACATATAAGCTAGAATTAGGTGTCAGGACACAGGATTCCGTGATAGTGAGAAATTCAATTATCTAAACATGAGCTAGAAGTCTCCTTCAGCTGAAAGGAGAGAATCTGATAGACTCTAATTTTTAATTAGTAATGAATTGATTAACATCTGTCTTCCCCTGTTGACTGTAAGCATGGTGACTGTGGCAACTGTGTGCCCCTTCACTAGTGTCCTTCCAGCAGGGGGAGTGCCTGGGACAGAGAGGGCACTAAGTGAATTGTCATTACTGGGGAATAGTGTCCTGTGAATTAATTTCTCAGGAGCCTCTGAGACCTGGACACTGCCTCAAACATTGCCAGTAACCTTGGCAAAGGGAAAGTAGGGTGAATGGCACCCTGACAGCTAACTGCTTTGAGCAGCAATGGCCCTCGCCTCTGCTCTCATGAGCCACTGCTAGTCTCACAGCCCAGCTACCATCCCATGTGGCCCATGCGGACATGCGAGCACGTGTCTGGAAGCAGCCGCCTGCCCACCCCTGCAAGGGGCAGGGGGTAGCGTATAGTAATAATATAATAATAGCACCTGCCCCAGAATACCTGAGGAGACTGCTTGTGCTACAGATCCCTGAGCCCACCCACGCCCTGGAGAGTTCACACCTCCAGGGTTGATCTGCATTTTTTTCTCTTTTTTTGAGGTGGAATCTCGCTCTGTCACCCAGGCTGGAGTGCAGTGGCGCGATCTCAGCTCACTGTAAGCTCCACCTCCCAGGTTCACGTCATTCTCCTGTCTCAGCCTCCTGAGTAGCTGGGACTACAGGTGCCCACCAACACGCCCAGCTAATTGTTTTGTATTGTTTTAGGAGAGACTGGTTTTCACCATGTTAGCCAGGATGGTCTCGATCTCCTGATCTCATGATCCACCTGCCTCGGCCTCCCAAAGTCCTGGGATTACAGGCGTGAGCCGCTGTGCTAGGCCCATTTTTAACAGACTCCTGCACGATCTACATGCACACCAGTATTCCAAACCTAAACGAGAGGGACAGGCCACCCTGGAGTCTAGAGGTGGGGAGCCTGACGGCATTCAAGGAAGGCTTCCCAGTGGTTGCCCCCATGGAACCCTGGAACATCAAAGATGGCAAGTTAGGCAAAGAGAACTAAAGAAAAGGCCTTTGGGATTGAGGGACAAGCGTGTCTCTCAGACCAAGCCCGTGAAAGACCTTGGCTCCGTCAGGGCGCAGTACCAAGTAGTTGCATTTAGTCACAGAATGTTGCTGCTGGGTCTAGGGTTAGAGTTTTGACAAAACACCAAGCTGGAGGGGTAAGAAGGGACTTATTTGTCAGATTTATATTTAACCATTTATACATATTTGTCAAGCATAGGCTTATTCATATATAATGATGAGAGCTCCAGATCTGTCTGTTATGGGGCCTACCAGCACAGTGCCCCCCAGCTAGCTCTGCTCTGTGTAGAGGTTCCCCACAACCCTGGTTTTCCTTGATTCCTAAGTACCAATTAAATTGGTCAAGGATGACACTTGGCCCAAAGATTCCCATTCTGTAGGTAGGTTGGCCAGTGGGTGGAAGGATGACCCAACCAATCAGAAGCCCACACCTGGGTTTCTGAACCTGAAATACTGGTAGGATCTGCACAAAGACCCAAATAGGTGCCCTCGTGCCTCCTGTCTGTCTGGACCCAGGCTGGTACAGCTATTGTTTTGAACATCCATAAAATTCCATTTTCCGTTGTTTGTTTTGTTTCGTTTTGTTTTTGGTGGGGGTTTGAGGGCTGTAGGGACAGAGTCTGGCACTGTCGCCTAGGCTAGAGTGCAGTGGTGCAATCTCAGCTCACTGCAACCTTCACCTCCCAGGTTCAAGCAATTCTCATGTCTCAGCCTCCTGAGTAGCTGGGATTACAGGCATGCGCCACTATGCCCAGCTAATTTTTTATATTTGTAGTACAGACAGGGTTTCACCATGTTGGCGAGGCTGGTCTTGAACTCCCAACCTCAGGTGATCCACCTGCCTCAGCCTCCCAAAGTGCTGGGATTACAAGTGTGAGTCGCTGCACCTGGCCCCATTTTCCTTATATTGTCTTAATAGCAACTCTTCTTTTCTGAAGTTGCTTGGATCAAAATGTCTTTATAACCAGAACAGAGGCTCACAGAAGGGTGTTTGTTCAGGCTGGTTACTTAGGTATAATTTGCTGACCAGAAAATTTATCCTTTTTTAATGTTCATTTTGTGGAGTTTGGAAAGGTATATAGTTGTAGAACCAGTAAAGACATTAATACAGGCCGGGTGCGGTGGCTCAAGCCTGTAATCCCAGCACTTTGGGAGGCCGAGACGGGCGGATCATGAGGTCAGGAGATCGAGACCATCCTGGCTAACACGGTGAAACCCCGTCTCTACTAAAAAATACAAAAAAAAAAAAAAAAAAAAAAAAAAACTAGCCGGGCGAGGTGGCGGGCGCCTGTAGTCCCAGCTACTCAGGAGGCTGAGGCAGGAGAATGGCGAAAGCCCAGGAGGCGGAGCTTGCAGTTAGTTGAGATCCGGCCACTGCATTCCAGCCTGGGCGACAGAGCCAGACTCCGTCTCAAAAAAAAAAAAGACATTAATACAAAGAGTTTTGACCCCGAAAAGTTTTCTCGTGCTCCTTGTCAGTCCCCCTCCCTACTCCAGGCAACTAACTGATCCTCTTCCATTTCTTAGGTTTTGCTTTTCTTTTATCTTTTTTTTTTTTTTTTTTTTTTTTTTTTTGTAGAGGTGGGGATCTCCCTGTGTTACCCAGGCGATTCTTGAACTCTCGGCCTCAAAGCAATCCTCCCTGCTCAGCCTCCCAAAGTGCTGGGATTCCAGGTGTGAGTCACCACACCCAGCCGTGTTGCTCTCAAGATTGTCATCTGAATGGAATCACACAGTAGGTAACTTGGCGTAATGCCCTTGTGAGTCATCCACGTTTAGTGACTAGATAGCATGATACTTTAATTAGGGTAGGTGTACATCCACTTGTTCAGCCATTTTCTGGCTGGCGAAAATTTAGGCTAGTACCAGTTTTGGGCAATTATGAATAAAACTGCTATGAATATTTGGGTAAAGGTTTTTCTTGAAATGTAAGTTTTCATTTCGCTTGGGTAAATAAAGAGAGACTGCTGGGTCGTATCTCTCGGTATATGTTTACCAGGAACTGCCAGACTATTTTCAAAGTGAGTATAGTATTTGTGTCTGCACCAAAAATGTATAAGTGTTCCAATTGCTCTACACCTTGCCCCACATTTGCTGTTGTTGGTCTTTTTCATTTCTGCCCCATATTGTGGGGCAGCTTCTAATATTGTGTGGTATCTCATTCTGATTTTAATTTGCATTTCCTTCATGGCTAATAATGTTGAGCACTTCTTCATGTGCTTATTTGCTGTGCATATACAGTGTTTTGTAAAGTGTCTATTCAAATCATGTGCCCATCTTTTTTTTTTTCTTCTCATTGAGTTCTGAGAGTTATTTGTATGTTCTGAATATCAATCCTTTAGTAGAGATGTGTTTTGCAAGTATTTTCTCCCATTCTTTTCATTTTTTATATAGTGCCTTTCAAACAGCAGTTTTTTGTTTTGTGAGTTAAATTATCAGTTTGTCCTTTCCCGGATTGTTTTTTGTGTCCTAAGAAATTCTTGCCTAGACCAACACTGCAGTGACTTTCTTTTATGTTTTCATCCAGAGTTGTATAGTTTTGGCTCTTGTATTTAGAGATATAATTCAATTGTAATTCATTTTTGTAGACCATGTGAAACAAGGGTGAAGGTTCTTTTTTGTGGCATATGGATGTCTGCTTGTCCCACTGGGTGATTTGAAGTCATTAGGTGATCCCAATTTTGTTTTAGAAGCTCCATCCAGCTACAGTGGAGCCAACAGACCATTTGGGAGACTGGTAGGTGAGGATGATGTTGGGCTGTGACAGAGGGGATGGACAATAATGAACAGATTGGGGTGAGTATAGGACATATGTACCACAGCAAGTCTCTGCCCTTCTGGTGGCCCTGGGCTTAGATGAGACTGTGGCAGTGAGCATAGTGCCTGGCACAGAGGGAGGGAGGCACAGCACAGGGAGAGCACATGGCCATGTTGCTGCTGGAAGATTCCATCATGTAGCAAGCTCAGCGCCCTCCCCCGGGCACTCCTTCTGAGACGTCTCCATCTTAGTTGAAACAACACTGCACCCATTAGGATGCTTTGGGCTGCAGGGAACAGAGCAGAGCTTACCAACCTTGTCCAGGACTTCTGTCCACATCATTCTCAGGGCCGTGGCTTTGCCTAACGCTTGCCCCAGTAGTGTCAAGATCACAATGCAGATGCAGTTCCAGGCATCCGTTCCCCTGATAACTGTGTCCAAGGGCACAAAGGGGACATTTTCCTCCCTTGCCTCATGCCAGAATCCACTAGGAGATTTCTTCTCACATTTCGGGATCTAGAACATGGTCTCAGGCCAGTGCCCCAGCAGGAAGGAAGGTGAAAATGTGAGCATCACTTATCTTTAACTTCCATATTGTGGGGACAGCTTCTACCAGCAAGAAAGAAGGATCCAGAATGGGGGTGGCTGGTAAATGGACCACCAAAAGGACATGGCCACTAGCAGATGGCCTTTTGGCAATGAAGAGCTGAGAGCCCCTCTAGTTTAGAAGGAGCTTCCTAAATAAATGCAACATGGGAATTAGGATCCTAGGAATGACATTTAGATTTAGGAATTCTAAATCCCTAGGCATCCAAACCTAGTTATATCTCTAAAACATGAGCTCCTTTCCAGCCACTTAAAAAAAAAAAAAAAAACTCATTTCAGCACCTTAACCCCATTAGAAGTTAATTAACCGTAAATGTAGCACAAACTTTACTTAATAAAATATATCTCCATCCCAATACACTTCATGATTTTAATAACCAAGTTCCAGAGCTAGTAGGAGAGTCCAAAATAAGAACAAAATTTTAATTGGTAAAATTATTTAGAGCTACTGGGGATTTAGTATTAGCATAACCTGCACGGTGTGCGAGGGCAAGTGAATGTATGTTTTTGGGACAGCACCTTATAGTTAATGTTTAAGATGTTAAAGCCAGGAGCTGCTTCAGTTAGTCAGCATACATTCTTTAAGAGGATTAATCCGCCTGCATGAGGTACGAGACTACACAGAAAATAGAACAGCTAATCCTGGAGATGAACCTGATAAAGAGATCCCACAATTGGTACTTACAGCAGTGAAGAACCCTGTCCAGGTGGAGGGCGATCACACGAGTGTTTGCATTCACTTTGGGCTTGTACTTCTGTTAGCCAAGTCTGGATGTTCATTTGCACAGGAGAGAACTATATTTTACAATAATTTGCAGAGTCCTTCTCATTCATTTATATGTAAATGTAGCCCAGCGTCATTTTTTAGGACTCATCAGATTTAAAGATCGAGTGACTGTATGTGACAGATTTTTCCAGGAGAAACTCAGTATTTTTTCTTCTTCTTCCCTTAGTTATTATCTTCTCCTCCTCTTTCTTCTCCTCCCTCTTCATTCTCAAAACAAGCACCATCTCTAAGTGCCTACTTCAGCATAAACAGGTGATATATGTTTAATGTGTACCTTACATTAGATACTGTACCAGGCACTTTATATACATATTTCAGTTAACCCTCATAATAAATTTTAGGCAAATATTGTTTTCTCAGTTTTATAGTCAAGGAAGCAGACTCAGGGAAGCTACATGGCTTCTCAAGGTCACTTAACAAATCAAAGGCAGGGCTGGCATTTGAAGCCCCCTTTGTCTGACTCCCAGTCCCTTCTACCTTCTTCCCACTATTCCTGGCTGTCTCTACTGTCATTTCTTGTCATTTGATTATTTTCCATGTAACCAGTTATTTAAATGTATGACCTAATGGGATGTCTTTTGTGCAAAAGTCTGCAATTAGATTTCAGTATCATAAAGTTCTCCCTCTTTAGGAAAGGTGTTCTCGTTTATTTTTGGATCCTAAAATGTGATCTCATTTCTATTTAAGCATGTGTCCCTGAATCCAAGGTGGAGGAAGGGGAGGGTCATAGGAGGAAGATATTAAAGTCTTTTATTTATTCAAGTTAGGGATTTTAACCTCACACCTACCCACCCCTCCTTACCCTCCTACTGTTAGGGTGTTTGACTTACGTGGCTCTGATGCTAGCTTGGGAATTCTGACCTCCTGGAGACCAGAGACACAGGATGGGTATGGCACCATGACAGATGGCTCCAGAAATGGGTGGTGTGAAGAGCCAACCCTAGAGTGGGTGGAGCTGGGTCAGTGACAATGCAGTCAGGCAAAATATCCAAAAAGTGCAAAAGAGGTAGATGTCCTACAGATGAGTGACCCTCATGGTGATGAGACACCTGGTGGACAGAAGGAGCTAGCAAGGTCTTCTCATAGATCGAAGTCCAATGGCAGATATTCAGTCCCTGGGAAAGAACAAGATAGGGCTTCCATCCAGCAGGAAGTGAGTTAGGAGATCAAGACTGTTGACAGTAAAAGGTGGCACCCCACTGCTAGAACTAGGAAACAAGTCTGTAGAGGACCTGAGTCCCCAAGCACCGCTGTGACACTCCTTCAGTATTCCTTTAGGAGAGGAATGCCAGTGTCTGCAGGGAATCTTTGAAGGAGAACAGGAGGAATAAGGGGGAAGGAAGTAATGCAACTCAGAAAGCCTGTACTAGGCCAGGTGTGGTGGCTCACGCCTGTAATCCCAGCATTTGAGGAGGCTGAAGTGGGTGGATCATTTGAGTTCAGGAGTTCAAGATCAGCCAGGCCAACATGGCGAAATCCTGTCTCTGCTAAAAATACAAAAATTAGCTGGGCGTGGTGGCAGGCGCCTGTAATCCCAGCTACGCGGGAGGCTGAGACACAAGAATTGCTTAAACCCAGGAGGCAGAGGCTGCAGTGAGCCGAGATAGCACCACTGCACTCCAGCCTGGGCGACAGAGTGAGAGTCCATCTCGAAAAGAAAAGAGAAGAGAAGGGAGAGGAGGGGAGAGGAGGGGAGGAGAAGGG
>NW_016804488.1:3293364-3296975 GCF_001698545.2 Rhinopithecus bieti
CCGGAGGGGAGGGGAAGGGAGGGGAGGGGAGCCTGTCCTAAAGACCATCAGTGATAACTCATTCAGTTAACAAACACCGATTAAATGCTGACTACCTGCAGCATTGCAGGTGGGTGCAAAGCAGTCCAGAGGCAGTCAAGATGTTGGCATTGATGACCTTACAAACATTTCTGCAACAGGACTCTGAGAGGCTGAGACAGACTCTTTGGGGGGGTATACAATGACGAGGGCAGATGTATTCCAGACAGAGTCTTCCCAGGGAGGGATGCACAGACTTTCCAAACTGCCCAGGGACCCTAAGTGTCTGAGTCGTCAAGAGTCCAGGGTCCCAGCTGGGGCTCTGAGAGACCAGTCGGTGAGGGCAGCAGTTAGCAGCTGCTCTGTCTCTCAGAGCCTCCATGTCTGCATGTCTCAAAAACTCCATGAGGACTCTTTGTATAGAGGCCATCACCCGTGGAGGAAGTTTGTCACAATGCCCTAGTAGAGCATTCGGTTGGGGGCTCCACATTCATTCAGTTCTAGTTAAGGACATATGTTTTGGAACCAGGAATTTGACCTGGGTTCAAATTCTAACTTTGCTACTTGTTAGTTGTGGCACTGTGGATAAATTACACAGATTCTGTAACTCAACTTCCTCAGCTATAGTCAGGATGATAATTCTTACCTAATAGTGTTGTTTTAGTGGATCTTACTTTTGTCCGTAATGAGTTAAAATATAATGCAACATAATAAACCACCCCAAATAGAGTGGCATAAAACAAACACCATTTTATTTTGTTTGCACAACTGTGAGTCATGCCTGGCAATCAGAGTCATCCGTCCCTGTGTCCCAGAGATACAGTGGTTGGCTTAGGAATGGGCCTGGGAATCAACTTAGGCCAAAGAAGAGTGAGGGGGAGGAAGTTTACTGGGGGTGTCTAGAAAAGGAGTTTCCTTTCCTTTCTTATGTAGGACACGAGCTATGAATGAGAAAGCGTGGAACCTCAGGTGCACTGGCCACCTCCCTGGCTCTAAAGAGAGTCCACTGAGGAGGAAGCTGACCCTGTGGGCTTCAACATAGGGGAACAGAGGACACATGGGCATCTGAGGTCATCACAGACCATCCCACCCTGGACTTCACATTCTGAGAGTCAATAAACATCCTTACGTTTTTTGTCTTTTGTTTTTTTGAGACAGGGTCTTGCTGTGTTGCCCAGGCTGTTCTTGAACTCCTAGTATCAAGCAATCCTCCCACCTCAGCCCCCTGAGTAACTGAGACCACAGATACATGCCCTGACACCTGGCTCATGGACTATTGCTTTTACTTGCGGCTTAAAGCATCATGACTAATATAATTGTTCACTATGATAACATGTGGTAACCACCCTATAAAGAGGAGCAGTGTCATGGAGTCGCCTTTCTGCACAGAAGCCTCCGTTCCTTTTGCCATCACAGCACCAGGTATACCAATGTTCATGAATAAGGCAGGGCTGCTTGATTATTTAACCTACTCTTTTCCAGGGAGGAAGTGTCCCCAGCCAGGGAAGGCGCATCAGGAAGCCGCAAACTCTGAGTGGGGGCTGGAAAAGGGTGCAAATCCTCCACTGAGACTGTGGACCATTCACCCTACCCTATAGTTCCCACCAGAGACTCTGGCCCGAAACAGCATGGGTGTTTTGGAAGATGCACTTACCATTCTGCTCTGCTCTATTTGTGTTGTTTTAGAAAAAAACCTCCACATCTACACAGTAACACTTTGCTTTCCAAAGCATTTTAGGGAACAGGGTTATCCTCATTCATTCCTAGCATCTTAATGAATTGTCTAAGGTCTTAAGCAGAACTCTCCAACACTTGATGCCAAAATGCCCTCACAGCCTCCAAAAGAGACACTACTCAGGGACCCCCCCGCAACCCCAGAGTCAGAGCTATCACTGAATGCTCAAGTTAGGGTCTTTTGGGAATATGTCATGAAGCACAGTCATTTTTCAGAAGGGCTACTGAGAAATCCTATCACAGTAGAGAGGACAGATTTAGGAGTCAATACAGCCACACCCCTTACTTGCCATGGGTCATAGGCTGGCTACCCAATGACTCCAAGCTTCAGTACTCTCAGGTATCTTGCAGGGACTATCTACTGTGGGCAAAATCAACTAGACCATGGGTCTGAAGTGCCTGGCAAGATAGAGGCTCATGGTAAGACTCAGTCAGTGGGGGTTATACTTCCTCCCTCACCTGGAGGAACTTAGTAATATCTGGAGTAGGTTCAGTTCCTGCTCGACCGCTGGTGAGACCCCTATTCTGCCTCCTTTCCTCATCTGTAAGATGGGGAAATAACAGCACGTACTCCATAGGGTGGCTTCTCAGGATTAAATTTGTATGTATGCAATGGAATGATCTGTGATACCACTGGCAATTAACTCTGGGGACCATCCCTCCAGGTGAGCCATAAATATATGCTTGGGATCCTCCTGACTCCCAGGCCCATGGTTCTTCAGGCTCATCCTGCCAGGAGAATGGCCTGATTGGGTGTGGCCTTCAGTTAACTTTCTTCTTTGGGAAAGAAGAGACTCAGAATGACAGCCCGGTCAGTCGGATGGCAGTGTCCAAGGAATGAACCACCTAGGTAGGTACTCTGCGCATGGGACAAGATGTCCTGTGCCTGTTCCCACCCTGATATGTTGACAGGTCCTTTGAAGGGCTGGGCAGGGCTACCTGCAAGGTGAGTTTTGAGCTGGGCACCCTAATCTCACCTGACAGGGACTCACCACACATACCCTCTGGGCCACCATTCAGCCCTCGTGACATCATCCAGCTAGAGCCAAACGGAGGAACTCAACTTTGGTGGATATACACCAAAGAAAGAGAAAGAGGAAACAAGGCTGCCTGGCACTGAGTATTTCATTTTATAGCCATCTGTGAAAGAAGAGCTATCATTTAATTTAAATTTCCCTTATATTCACAACTTTACAGGAAGAGTTAAAAATACAATCCTAAGCCAAAAGAACAAAACTGGAGGCATCACGGCTACCTGACTTCAAACTATACTACAAGGCTACAGTATCCAAAACAGCATGGTACTGGTACCAAAACAGACATACAGACCAATGGAACAGAACAGAGCCCTCAGAAATAATACCACACATCTACAGTCATCTGATCTTTGACAAACCTGACAAAAACAAGAAATGGGGAAAGAATTCCCTATTTAATAAATGCTGCTGGGAAAATTGGCTAGCCATAAGTAGAAAGCTGAAACTGGATCCTTTCCTTACTCCTTATACGAAAATTAATTCAAGATGGATGAGAGACTTAAATGTTAGACCTAAAACCATAAAAAACCTAGAGGAAAACCTAGGTAATACCATTCAGGACATAGGCATGGGCAAGGACTTCATGTCTAAAACACCAAAAGCAACGGCAACAAAAGCCAAAATACACAAATGGGATCTAATTAAAGAGCTTCTGCACAGCAAAAGAAACTACCATCAGAGTGAACAGGCAACCTAAAGAATGGGAGAAAATTTTTGCAATCTACTCATCTGACAAAGGGCTAATATCCAGAACCTACGAAGAACTCAAACAAATTTACAAGAAAAAACAACCCCATCAAAAAGTGGGCAAAGGATATGAAC
>NW_016804488.1:3297593-3305722 GCF_001698545.2 Rhinopithecus bieti
AATAATAATAAAAACATGAAATGTCAACTATTTGGATAACCTTTTGCCACTTCCCAATAAATATGATGTACATGTTTCCATCTCAACAGCCAGAAATGAGTTTCGCATTGTGTTTTGATTTCAGCTGCCTCCAGGCACCCCTTTCTATGAATTGACACCCTCCAAGTGCGTGTCTGTGGGGCACTTGGCCCCTTTCCAGTTTTTGGCTGCTATGAATAGCACCGCAAGAAACGCCCTTGGGCAAACCACTTTTTTTTTTTTTCAAATCCTTTACATATCTCACTAGAACATTGCTGTTTCCTTTTCTTCTTTTATTAGAGTCGAGGAAGAAAGGACTTATTCCAGCTACCTGAACAGAAAGGGCTCATTAAGGGAAATTTTTCTGGGGGGACAGGCAGCAGCTGTTCTAGGGGGGTCGCTGTTGTTGGTTGGTGCAGGGGGGGTCGCTGTTGCTGGTGGTTGCCACCACTCCTTGCTCCCTTCCCTCCCCCTGCGTCCAGGTCTGCTGGCTGGCACCTGCCCCGTGTGGTCTGCCCCTCATCACTGGCTTTCATGAGGACGCTGTGGCTCCTGCAGCACCAACTGGCCAATTTCCTTACAGTGTTGATTTCCACTGCCAGCAAGCTCAGTCTGTCAGATTCCATAGTCCATATTCCTCAACTGGCTGTCTCCTTAGTCTAAGTCAGATTTCACACAAGGCCAGGACACAGGTAGGGCCTACGATGGGGCAGGAAGGCTATGTCATAAAATGAACCAAATTTAGTTGACAGGCGACCCTTTAGCCACACAGGTTTGAACTGGGTGGGTCCACTTAGGCATCAGTTTTCATCCTCCTCTGCCACTCCTGAGGCACTAAGAACAACCCCTCCTCTTCTTCAGCCTCAAGGTGAAGATGAAGCTGAAGACCTTTACGATGATCCACTTCCACTTACTGAAGAGTAAAGACATTTTCTCTTGTTTATAAGTTTTATAGTAACATTTTCTTTTCCCTAACTTCTAATTTTTTACATTTTTATTTATTTTTTGAGACGGAGTCTCGCTCTGTTGCCCAGGCTGGAGTGCAGTGGCACAATCTCGGTTCACTGCAACCTCCGCCTCCTGGGTTCAAGCGATTCTCCTGTCTCAGTCTCCCGAGTAGCTGGGATGACAGGCATGCGACACCATGTCTGGCTAATTTTTGTATTTTTAGCAGAGACGGGGTTTCACCATGATGGCCAGGCTGGTCTCGAACTCCTGACCTCAGGTGATCCGGCCCGGCCTCCCAAAGTGCTGGGATTATAGGCATGAGCCCCCATACCCATCCTTTTTAATGTTATTCTTTTTATCTCTAGCTTACTTTAGTGTTAGATTACAGTATATGACACATGGAATATGTGTGAATCAACTGCTTATGTGGTCAGTAAGTCTTCCAGCCAACAGCTATTCATAGTTAAGTTGGTGGGGAGTCAAGAGTTATATGTGAATTTTTGACTGCACAGGGGTCGGTGCTCCTAGCTTCAGTGTTGTTGGAGGGTCAACTGTAACTTGATCTCCAAATGGGATTTTACAAACCACGCCCAAAACTTAGTGACTGAAAACCACCAAATTTGTTCATAATTTTCTGGACCAGTGATTTAGACTGGGACTAGCAGCACAGTGCTTCTGCCGGCTTCCCCTGGGATCCTTCTTGCCCTGGGGTTGGGGCTGGGGCTGCCTGCTGGGGGTGTGTAGACCAGGGATCCTGGGCTGGGACAGCCGCTGTGTTCCTCCATAGGATTTCGTCCTGCACTTGCAGGACGTTGTCTCAGGGAGATGGAGAGGACAAGTCCTGGTGGCTAGGAGCTCTCCGTGCTCCTGCTGCGTCATGTTTGCTAGGGTTATGTTGGCCAGTTTGGGAGAGTGATGCCCGTGGGTGCAGACATGTGACTTAGTGTGCTTTGGGAGCTGTTGCCGTAACACTTTACAACACACGTACATGAAACTTCATATGAAACCTGGAAAGTTTGAAAGAAGATACATACTGCTTTACACTAAACATACTACTTTAAACCAGGTCTTATTTCTGTATGTGGTCACTGTGAATGCATATCTTTTATTAAGCCTTATAATTATCTCATGAATAGCAAGATCATATTACATTTGTCTACTTTTGTTAAAAGTTTTAACATATTTAATATAAACATTTAAAATGTACCACAAATTTTGTAATCTTGATTTAGCTTTATTTTTTTTTTTTTTCATTTTTCTATACCAAGTGCCTGTAAAAATAGAAGTGAAATGGGCCTCTACTGGCCCCCCAAACCTCTGGTCATAAGTCTGATTATAGGGTCAGCCCATAGATGGGCTGCTCTGAGCTGAGGGGAGCCAACTGAGAGGTGGCGATCAGTGCACAGGACGGTCACTGGAGGGTGTTCTCGGGAACACCTGTGGGAGGGAAGGAACAAAGTAAGAGTTGAAGATGGTGTTGAATGGCAACACTGTCATAGAAGTCTCTGCTGACCCTGTGGACAGCTCTGTGCTGGGATCTTCTAAACTGGGTCAAAGAGGTGAGGTTCTCATGACCACTGCTCCCCTGTCAGTCAGCCATTGGATGCGGCTGCCCCCCAGCGAGGGCACCTAAGTGCAGGCATGTCTTGCAGAGGGACTCCACTGGGCACATCTGGCCACCCACACTGGCAGCAGCTGGGAGATGAGCCCATTCGTCAAAGAAGGGAGTTTGGGCTGGGTGGCCTGGCATCCGCATGCCACCCAAGTCACATCTCCTTCCTTGCACCCTTGCAGTAGGGATGAGACCATGAAAAAGCCATGCAACCACAGGGAAGCACAGCTGCCCGAGCAGCAGGTCTGTGGACACAGCAATTTCCCCTGGAAGGAGCGCGGCCCCGGCAGGCCTGCTGAGGCTTGTCCAGTCCAGTACTGCGAACGCTGGTGAGAACTAATCCGCAGATGTCTGGGTGCCCCGCCTCTTTGACATATAAATTGGGATTTTCTGTTGCAGGCATTTCTCTGCAAGCTTAACTGCTACACCCTGGATCAGCTGCAGTTTCATCAATGGGCAGCCTCCCCTAACAGCCTGAATTTAGGGGAGGCCGACCACATTCACAGGTCATAAACCACCCTCTTTCTGGTCTAAGATTTCCTGTCATGGATATCGCAGCAGTGACAAAAGCCTTAAGACTTGCTCTCGAGCGGTAATCCCCACACGGCACCACCTACAAATGTGGTCTTCACTGACCCACCCGGAGTCTCTCCCATGCAGCGTCCTAGCCAACTCAGGCTCCCGTAAGAACATATCACAGACTGCGGGGCTTAAACAATAGACACTTATTTTCTCATGCTTCTGGAAGCCAAAGTCCGAGATCAGGGTGTGGGCAAGGCTAATTTCTCCTGAGCCCGTGCTTCTGTGTTCTCACAGGGTCTGCCCACTGAGTGTCTGTGTCCCAATCGCCTCTTATAAGGTCACGAGTCAGGTTGGATTAGGACCAACTCTTATGACCTCCTTTCACCTTAGTTACCACCCTATGGGCCCTATCTTCAAATACAGTCACATTGGGGTTTGGGCTTCAACTTATGGATTTTGGGGGATACAGTTCAGTCCACAGCATCCCATCCCCAGCTCACTGCTCCATGCATGTCCTCTTGCAGTGGTGGCTTCCAATCCTGGCCACAGCTCAGTTTTTGCTTTTTTTTAGCTGCTTTTCAGAATTTCCTAGGCCTGAAGAGTAATGGGATTATTTACTTCCCCTCCACCTAAACCAAAACCTGTGGTCTAGTGTGTGCTGCCTCCAGTGGTCATCCTTGATCAAAAGATCCTTGAAGCATCTTCCTAGGCGAGGCCTCAGATAGAGTTCTTCAGCCACGTCAGAAGCCGACCTCTTCCCTCTGCAGAAACAGGACTTGCATTCTGTCCAGCTGCATCCTCTGTCCCCCCTCCTCTTCCTTCCTGTTCCTCTAGGTTCTGCCACTTCCCTGCCCCCAGGCCCCCTCGTTCCATCCCAGCATTTTTACTGTCCAGGAACCAAGGCTGAGGAATTCTAGGCAAGGTGCCAGGGCTGGCCTGGAACCTCCAGGAGGGACACCGGCAGGGCCAGACCAGGCCACAAACTGAGGGAAGACTTACAAAGAGAACTTTCAGGAAGCAGGTGCCTGACAGGTCCCCACGATCTGGGTCCTGTCAGTGCTCCAGGGAATGCCATGAATGCAGAGTGCTGAAGACGAATGGCCAGGGTGTGTGTGGAGGAGGGAGGGGGAGACCATGAGAATGAGTCTTCCTTGTTGAACCCTGTAACTCTTCCCGAGTCACACCACCTTCCTTTCCACTGATGCGCTGGTGACTGCAATTCAGCCTACTCCCTGAACTCCAGACTCACATTTGCAAACACGTTCCAGCCATTTTCCCCTGGGCCCGCTGCACACAATTCAAGCATGGCATGTCCCACATGGAGCTTGTCATCCTGGACTCCTTCTTTCTTCTTGCAGTCAGTGGTACCACAACTACCACCTGCACACCTGAGCAGGAGGCAGAATAACCTGCCCCAGGCTACGCCGAGGAGAGCTGTTCCTCGAAGTGTTGTCCTCAGCCCAGCAGCATCCCCGCCTCTTGCAAACTTAGCAGAAATGTGAATTCCTGGGCCCT
The DNA here is from genome assembly GCF_001698545.2 of Rhinopithecus bieti. Classification (NCBI taxonomy): domain Eukaryota; kingdom Metazoa; phylum Chordata; class Mammalia; order Primates; family Cercopithecidae; genus Rhinopithecus; species Rhinopithecus bieti. Next base: position 3,302,209 of record NW_016804488.1, read on the forward strand.
ACCCAGACCTGCAAAAGCAGATCCTCGGGGGACACTCCAGGGATCTGTGTCCTAACCAGTTCTGGCATGCTGACCTTTGAGAATAACTGGCGTAGAAAGACCAAAACCTAGAAGTCATCGCAGACATAGCTGGGCTGTTTAATGTCCATCTTCCCCATCTGACAGGGCTCTGGGGGCCCAGATTCAATCCCACTCTCCTTTTACACCAGCACTGATACCTGTCTGGCTTTAAGGAGGGGCTCAAATGCTTCAAACTGAACTGCTGTCATGATACTGGTTCAAAACGATTACCTTAGTGCCACAGATGTCCTGATGTGTGAAAAATCTGGCCACTTCCCCAGGCCTGTGACTTTGTTGGGTTCTGTAGTTGCTTGTGAGCACAGGAGACAACAGTTGACACACATCTGTGACTTTCCAGGAGAGCATCTCCCCGCAGCATTGCTACCTCCTCAGTGCTCCAGGTAGATTTCCTGGTCCAGATTCCATTGATTAAGACTGCATTTGATATTTACATAAACCACATTTTCACTCCTAGACAAATAGTAGGTGTGCTGTGCAATTTGTCCCAGTCCCTGAGGAAATGGGTTTGTGTGGCAACAGCTATGGATGGCAGCTATGACCTTGGTCCCTTGTTCTGGACCTCGGGAGAGTCCCTGGCAACCTTCCCCACACTGAGCTCTGTGGAAATAGCACAAGGCATGGTTGCACCCAGAAAATGGCTTAATGGAAATAGGTATGCCTTCACCATAATAGGGTATATGTGATATCTCAAAACATTTTCATTTCAAAGTCGAAATAATTCATTTAATGAGCAAGCGTATTGCACTCTGCTATGATTTATACAATGAGACCACCATAGCTAATTAGGCCATTGGTAGTCACCAGAGCCAAGGTACAATTCAGAGGCCAGTGAATGACCGGTGAGATGGCCAAGATTTAAACAATCCCCCAATCTCTCTAATTCTTGCCTTAGAGCATCTATTTGGGAAATAGGGTGAGACTGACCTACTTTACAGTGAGGATATCAGACAACACAATGTCATGAGATCACGTGAATAAGCAGTGGAAACCCAAAGAATAGAAGAAAATGGGCATTTCCTAAGGTACCACAAGGAAGAGCCTACAATGAGAGAGAGAGAGAGAATTGGTTGATGAAGTTCATTTGCTTTCTGCAACTTCTGAGATTTAGTCTACACGTTTCTTCCTTTATCCAAGGTAAATTTGAGTGAGCCTCTGTTTTTTGAAACTAAAAGAAACTGTTCTTTAAAACTACAGGCCGCTGGACTGCGCCAGGATCTGGTATTTAAGCTTAATTATCACCAGTACTTTTGGAGTAGCAAGTATTTTATTGTCATTTGTTATAAAGGCAACACCAAGGTATGAAGGTGGTCATGGACCTCGGAACCAGACTTCTGGGGTTCAGATCGTTCTTATTTCTAGCTGGTCAATCTCAGGCAAATTATCTAACTTCTCTGAACCAGTGTTCCCCCAGCGCCTGGAACAAAGCAGTGCTCAGTAAACATTAGCTATTCAAAACTCTCACCCTTCCCTCTATCTTATAGTATTCCCAGAATTATTCACAGCACTCCTGAAATCCAGTCCATTTTAACTTAATACTTTTTTAGTTACCTGGATTCAATGAGACCACCGTCTCATTGAATAGCAGGTTAGTTGTTTACCGCATGCAGAGTCTGGTATGAAGAAAGTGATTTATTCTGAAACTCGCTTAGGGGAAGAGGCACAAGCATCCTGCCTTTAAATGTGCCACTTCACTTTTGGAGCAGAAAGCGGCCACTTTTAAAAGGCAGGGGAGGAAGTGAATAAGGGCAGAGAGTTCTGCATGCCAGCTCCAGTGCCACCAGTGACTGCTGGCACATTCGTGGGCAGGCTGTTATCCCTCAAGGCAACATCCTGTAGGGTGAGAGCTCCCCAGTGGGGATATTTTGTTTTGTAAATCAACTGTTAACTCAGGAGTTCCACCTTGAAGCCCATAGTTAGATGAACTTGCCCCTTACAGAGAGTCTGTTGATGGAAGTGGGGGAGCAGGGGTAAAAGGCCATATATTTGCATTTCGGAAAGGTTAGGAAGTGGGGAACCAGAAACAAGAAAAGAAGAAAAATATAATTAAACAATCTCTCTTTTTTTTTTTTTGAGACGGAGTCTCGCTCTGCCGCCCAGACTGGAGTGCAGTGGCCGGATCTCAGCTCACTGCAAGCTCCGCCTCCTGGGTCTACGCCATTCTCCCGCCTCAGCCTCGCGAGCAGCTGGGACTACAGGCGACCGCCACGTCGCCCAGCTAGTTTTTTGTATTTTTTAGTAGAGACGGGGTTTCACCGTGTTAGCCAGGATGGTCTCGATCTCCTGACCTCGTGATCCGCCCGTCTCGGCCTCCCAAAGTGCTGGGATTACAGGCTTGAGCCACCGCGCCCGGCTAAACAATCTCTTAGAAAACCAGGGGTGCTCAGTCACAATAGAATGCATGAAAGGGCTTTATAAACTTAATCACTTCCTAGATCAGTTGTTTTCAAAGAGATTTTTCCAACCAGCAGGATCAAGATTACTTGGGAACTCCTTGGAAAAGCAATTTCTCAGTGCGAGCCCCAGACCCAGACTGCTGAATCAGAAACTCAAGCAGGCCATTTACCTGGGGCAATAGTTATAAGTAGATTTTTGATCTCTACCCTAAACTGTGGAATTTTGCCTACCTCCCCGACCCCTCCAGAGGCAAGGGAATCATAGCCAGTGTCCTGAGAAGATAACCCAAATGAAAATCCAGTCCCAAAGGGCCAACTTCCAGCAAGTTTACCAGACCCAGATTGCCTGTCCATGCATCATGTAACATGCAGTAATGGGGACTCCAAGGCCCAGACCCTGCCCACATTCCAGGAAACTCCCAGCCTTGGCCGGGCACCTAGATGGCATCAGGTCCTGAGGCCTACACCCTTAGGTGACCAGAGGCCACTTGTTCATCCTCCAGAACGAGAAAGGAAGCAGCAGCCTCCTGGAACACAGGGTTCCCCTCCTGTCTTATGCTACAAAAAGAAATAGGCAGCCTTACATATCAACTGTAGCCTTGTAGTATTCACAAAGCCCGTGAAGTGAACTCAGCATCCTGCACAGACAAGCCACTGCTGTCTCTGAGCTCAGGAGCTGCAGGGAGCTTCTGCTCTGCTCCCTCCAGGTGTAGGAAGGCTCTGATCTGGCCACAGCCAAGGAATCTTCTCTTCCCCATGGTTAACACTACTTGTACTCCACCCTCCCTAATCCACAGCAGTTTCAAACTAAAGTAACTCACACTTAAGAGTAAAACCAACAAAGAATGCAGTTATTCTTATTAGCCAATTTGGGGAAACAGGGATGTGGTTGATTGAATCCTCATTTTATTCATGATTTTTATATCTGAAAGGCGTAACATTGGTAGATATTTCTGTTCCTTTAAAAAAATTGGAGCAAAACAGACACTTTATTATTATTATTATTATTATTATTATTATTATTATTATTATTTGAGTCA
>NW_016804488.1:3305987-3379510 GCF_001698545.2 Rhinopithecus bieti
TTATTATTATTATTATTATTATTATTATTATTATTTGAGTCACAGTTTCACTCTGTCGCCCAGGCTGGAGTGCAATTGACTCACTGCAATCTCCACCTCCCGAATTCAAGCCATTCTCCTGGCCTCAGTCTCCAGAGTAGCTGGGATTACAGGTGCCCGCCACCATGTCTGCCTACATTTTTTGTATTTTTAGTAGAGGCGGGGTTTCACCATGTTGGCCAGGCTGGTCTTGAACTTCTGACCTCATGTGATCCACCTGCCTCGACCTCCCAAAGTTCTGGGATTACAGTTGTGAGCAACCACGCCTGGCCTCCAGACTTTCTTAATAGCAATTAAGAAATATTAATATTAATAGCAATATTAATCCTGAGGGTTTATAATTTTCATTTTAACACTGTCTATTATCTCAAGCTGAAAATAAAGTGAAAAATTCTTGCATATACAATCATAATGATAAATGAGAAATGCCCAGTTTCTATTTTCTTGGTTATCACAAAACATATTAATACAGTGTTTAGTTTTAAAAAGTGCCTGTTTATGTACTGTATCAACTGAGTCCTATTGCATTCATTCTCAATCTTTATAACACTGCGAAAGGAAAATAAATCTTGAGACCTCAAACTCACTCAGCAAAAGGGAAAAGTCAAGCTGGGAACTGGGTCATGCATACCTGCCTCCCATTTTGGTTCCTGAATAAGATGACTACAAAGAGGAAAGGCTATATACCTCCCTCACATTTTGCCACAAGGAAATTCCCTATGGGCCCCAAGAGCTTTACCCTAAAGCGTATCTGTTAGAGTTCACCATGGTAACGTAAATTGATAGCTTATCTTCACAGGTGCAGGGACATAGGACAGAACTCAAAGACATCCCTCTGCCCACCTGAGACAAATGCATATCTGATTGTTTCCTCTGCCCTATTGTCTCCATTATCTTATGTAAAAATGCAGATTCACTGAGCCAGACAAAGGCATGAATGACCATTTTCCCTTACTGCCCTCTCACAGGAACACTGTGTATTTCTCAATATCCCACCCTTTCCCATTTAAATATTGAAGCTCTCCAAGTCATCTTTAGAGAAAGCCATAGACATGTCTTCCAGCACATCCTTAACTTTGACAAATAGTTAAAGTTTTAACTAAAATGATTGAGACTTTCTGGGTCATTTTACTTGATTGACGGTACCTATGAGTCATGTGGGAAACTTGTTAAAATGAAAATTCCGATTCAGTAGATTTGAGATAGGGCCTGAGATGGAGATGTTTTGTTTTATTTTATTTATTTATTTATTTAAGACAGAGTTTTGCTCTTGTTGCCCAGGATGGAGTGCAGTGGCGTGATCTTGGCTCACTGCAACCTCTGCCTCCCGGGTTCAAGCAATTCTCCTGCCTCAGCTACCCAAGTAGCTGGGATTACAGGCATGTGCCACCATGCCCACCTAATTTTTTTGTATTTTTAGTAGAGATGGGGTTTCTGCATGTTGGTCAGGCTGGTCTCGAACTCCCGACCTCAGGTGATCCGCCCACCTTGGCCTCCCAAAGTGTTGGGATTACAGGCGTGAGCCACCACACCCGGCCAATGGAAATGTTTTAAATGCTTCATGGACTATACATTAAGTATGATATGGTTTGGCTGTGTCCCCACCGAAATCGCATCTTGAATTGTAGCTCCCACAATTACTATATGGCACCCAGGGACCCAGTGGGAGGCAACTGAATCATAGGGGTGGGTCTTTCCCGTGCTGTTCTTGTGACAGTGAATAAATCTCACAGGATCTGATGGTTCTATAAAGGGGAGTTCCCCTGCACAAGCCCTCTCTGGCCTGCTGCCATGTAAGACCTCCCTTGCTCTTCCACCATGATTATGAGGCCTCCCCAGCCATGTGAAACTGTGAATCTCAGGTATGTCTTTATTAGCAGCATGAGAACAGACTAATACAGAGTAGCCATGTCAAAAATTATTTTTTATAGAAATTTTAAAAAATCCTGAAATTCATATGGAACCACAAAAACCCCCAAATATCAAGGCAATCATGAGCAAAAAACAAAGCTGAAGGTATCATGCTACCTGATTTCAAGCTGTACTACAAAGCTATAGTAATTAACACAGCATGGTACTAGCTAAAAATAGATACATTGACCAGTGGAACAGAATAGCAAGTCCAGGAATGAACTCATGCATATATAGTCAATAGACTTTTGAAAAAGTTTCCATGAAAATATGCAATAGGAAAAGGAGAGCCTCTTTAATAAGTGGTGATGTTGTGAAAACTGGAGTGCCACGTGCAGAAGAATTCATTCATTCCATGAAAACTAGAATTCCACATGGAGAAGAATTCTCATTTTATTCATGATTTTTATATCTGAAAGTTATAACATTGGTAGAGATTTCTGTTACTTTAAAAAATTGGAGCAAAGGAGACTGGTTTTTTTTTGAGATACAATCTCAAATTCTTCTTCTGCATATGGAATTCCGGTTTTCACGGAATCTCACCCCATATACAAAGATCAGCTCAGAATGGCCTAAAGACTTAAACATAAGACCAGAGACTAAAACTACTAGAAGACATAGGAGTAAAACTGCATAACATTTGTCTTTGAAATGAGTGTTTAGAGTTAACTCCCAAAGTATGGGCAACATAAGCTTAAATAAACGAATGGGTTTAGATCACACTAAAAAGCTTCTATACAGCAAAGGAAACAAATAACAGTGTACGGAGACAACATACTGATTGGGAGAAAATATTTGCAAGCCACACGTCTGATAAGGGGTTAACATTCAATATATATATATGGAACTCAAGCAACTCAATAACAAGAAAATTAAAAAAAAAAAAAATAGGCAAGGGACCTAAATAGACATTTCTCAAAAGAAGACACACGAATGTCCAACAGATAATGAAAAAATGCTCAACATGGCCAATCATTAGGGGAATGCATATTAAAACCACAATAAGATATAATCTCACACCTGTCAGAATGTCAGAAAGGTGAAAGATAATAATAAGTGTTGGCAAGGATGTGGAGGAAGGGACCCCACATACACTGTTGGTGGGAATGTAAATTAGTACAGTCGTTATGGGAAACAGTATGCAGGTCCCTCAAAGAACTCAACATAGAATTGCCATATGATTTGGCATTCCCACTTCTGGGTATTTACCTGAAAGATTTGAAGTCAATTTGTGGAACAGATGTCTGCACCCCCGTGTTTGCTATAGCACTGTTTGCAATAGCCAAGTTATGGAACCAATCTTAGTGTCCATTAACAGATGAATAAATAAAATGTAGTACATATACACACAGTGGAATTCTATTTAGCCTTAAAAAAGAGGGAAATTCTGTCATTTGTGACAACATGGATGACATTGGAAAACATTGTGCTAAATGAAATAAGTCAGCCGCAGAAAGACAAACACCACATGTTCTCACTTATATGTGGAATCTAAAACAACTGAACTTAAAGAAGCAGAGACTAGAATGGTGGTTACAGGGCCTGGGGGTGGGGAGAATGGGGAAAGATGATGATCAATGGGTTCAAAATCTCAGATAAACAGGAAGAACATTTTTTCTTCTTTTTTCAGTTCTATTGCAGAGCATGTTGAATATAGTTAATAATGGAGTTTTTATACACTTCCAAATTACTGAAATTAAATTTCAATGTTCTTAGCACAGAGTATTAGTATTAGTATTTGAGGTGATAGATATGTTAACTAGCTTTTTTAAAAATTTTTTAATTTTTATTTATTTATTTCTTTTTTTTTTGAGACTGAGTCTTGCTGTGTCACCCCGGCTGGAGTGCAGTGGTGCGATCTTGGCTCACTGCAATCTCTGTCTCCTGGGTTCAAGCGATTCTCCTGCCTCAGCCTCCCAAGTAGCTGGGATTACAGTTGCCTACCACCACACCTGCCTACTTTGCTTGTATTTTTAGTAGAGACAGGGTTTCACCATGTTGGCCAGGCTGGTCTCAAACTCCTGACCTCAGGTGATCTGCCTGGTTTGGTCTCTCAAAGTGCTGGGATTACAGGAGTGAGCCACTGCACCGGCCACTAGCTTCAATTAATTATTCCACGTTGTATTCATACATTATAACATCACTCTTTACCCCATAATTATATACAATTATAAATTGTCAATTTACAATTTTAAAAAAGAAAAAAGCTGAGGCTCAAACGAGTTACCTGACTTTCCCACAGTCTCTCCACATTCCGCAGGAAACCATGATTTCAGATGTTTCCTTAACTCCAAGTCCAGCGTCTTTGCACAGCATGGAGACATGTGACATGATGTGATACTACACTGTTTCACACAGACGATCCAAACCTTACAGCACACAGACGTTCTTTCTCCCTCTTGGCCTCTGTGCTGTTGTATATTTGCCTACCTATCATTCCTGATGCTCTTCATTCCTTTGTATAAATACAGATTTCCATCTTTACTGTGATTCTGCTGGTGATGAATGGTTTAGAAGCTTTTTAGTGCCTGAAAAGGTTTTTATTTGCCTTTATTTCTGAAAAAAAATTATTAGACATAGAATTCTATGAAGATTTTTTTTTTTAAAGATGTTGTTTCAATGTTTCTGGTTTGCATACTTCCAGCAAGAAGTCTGCTGTTGTTCCATGGATCTTGTCTAGGTTTTAAGTTGTTTCATATGGAAGGGTAAATCTGGTTCCTGTTATTCAATCTTGGCCAGAAGCTGAAATCCTTTTCTCAATTTTGAGTCCTTATTAGTAGTGACTTTTATCATGACCCCAGGCCTCTGTCGGTACAATGATACTTTTAGCATTTGCATATTATGTTACTCGGGTACCCAGGAACTTTTGAGTCACTTGTATGCACTACATAGACCATAGGTAGCCAAGCAAAATGCCATGAGCTCAGCTGTCTAATACACCTTCTGCTATTGTCTTTGTGGTGGCTGCATTCCAGGTGTCTTCCAAAGATTTGCAGCCTCCTCTGGCATAATTCCCCACTAGTCCATTCACTCAAGCACACCAGTAGCATCAAAGGTGGAGAATTATATTTGGTGGAGGATTCAGTCTCCATCATACTGTCCTCCCAGGCATGATGCTGACATCTGGACTGAATTATGAAGCAGATAATTCACATCTTGAGTGTGTGAGGCTTAGAGAAGGCAATGGGTACCAACACACTTAGAAATCGTAACGTTCATTGAAATAGAATATAATATTTTGTACTTACATTTTATTTGGGTGTGTCTATTGACCTTAGGTTATACTTTAGAACATACAAATCTCTTTATTGGATTTATGGGGAGCTAGAGATGCTGGAATTTCTGCTCATGGACCTTTATCCAGTTCAGGGATTGGCACATCCCTTATACAATTACACCTCTACACTTTACACCCCTTAAACATCTCTTTCTCTACCCAATGCAGTCAACCATCTCAAATAATCTCTGTCTCAGACCTTGGCCAGAGGAGTAAAACAAACAAAAAAAAAATACTGAAGTACAAATCGGGACAAAAGCTGTTGCCCTTGGAAAAGAATATCGTCCCCCGGTGTGTACTGTTTGACTTACACTTTGCTTAACAAATGCCCACACAGTCTTTAGGCAGAGCTGTGTTCTTTAGTGATGGTCAACTGCTCCCTTATCCTTTACACGTTGATCTACCTGAGTTCTGAAGACATCTGACCCTGACTATTTAAGCAGAAGCCACTTAGTTGAGGGAAAGGGAATCTGTTTGCTCTGTACTTAGGCAGGAGAGGAGTTTCTCCAAGGGTTGGTGTTTTCATGTTGTCAGTTAGTAGTTTGGAGTTTATTGCCTTCTCTCAGGCAATAGGTACAGTCCTTAAGCACTCCCTTTGATTGTAATACTCATCTTTCCAAGCTTACTCGCTCATTACTGTCCCACTCAGCCACTTTGGATTAGGACTTCCCCTGCCCTCCACCATGCTCCCAATTCTCTTTTAAGCATCTCTCCTCGTTCAGTCTTATATATGTTTTGCATCCCTATTTGATCTTTCACAGGTGAGAGAAATGAAGTCTCATACCTGATGTGTTTCTGTTTGTTCTCATGATAGCTCCTATGGTAGTTACTTCATGGATTTTGATGCTGTTATTAAGTGTGTGCATAGTTATCACAGTTAGATCTTAGTGCATGTTGTATCCTTTATCATTGAAACATGACCTCCTTGGTCTCATTTAATATTTCTTTGCAACTTTTCTGTATGTTTGAAACCTCTTGTTATAAAAGTAATTGTTGAAACTAGTTAAAGGTTATTTAGATATTCATTGTTCTATTCTTTCAATTTCTCCATAGGCTTGATGATTTTCTAATTGAAAAGCTGGAATGTGGGAGGATAACAATATGGAAGCTACTCAGAGTACATGTTCAACAAATGTGAATCCTTGTGGTTTTGGGAATATGTGGAAAGTGCATAACTTTAGGCTTAAAAGACCTGCGTTCAAATCCTGGGTCTACTACTCACATAGGTGCCTTCATTCCCTGAGCCGCAGTTCTTTGCCTGAAAATAGAAGCAAGCAAACCCAGAGGGGTTGTTGCAGTCCTTAAAGCAACATATGTGAAATTGGTAGATATATAATAAGTGCTCAGTAAAAGTCACGTTTGAATCTTATCAGGGGCAATGCTATAACAAACATGCAATCACTTTTTAGGCTCAAAAGACCCAAATTCCAGTCCCAGCTCTTACCACCTGCTCTGTCACCTCAGACAAACCATCCAACCTCTCGAATCTGGTTCTTCATCTTCAAAATGATATGCCTTGGAGAATGGTTATGAGGATTAGATGTAATAAAATGCATGAAGTGGCTGCATGGGAGTAGGTATTTAATAAATAAAAGTCATTACTGTTGGCAAGATGTCACTGTATGTATTTATCAGACAATATAGCACTTACTAGGTGCCACACACTGATCTATGTACTTTTAAAATATTAACTAAATTAATTATCAATTAATGCATAGTCCTACAATGATCCCAGTTTTACTCATGAGGAAACAAGCACAAAGAGACAGTAACTTTGCCCAAAGTCATGCAGCTGGTAAGTGGGAGAGACTGGATCCACATATAGGCAGTCTGGCTCTAGAATCTTTGCTTTTATTTGCTACCGTCTCTCAACATCAATATTAGAAAAGAAACATCCTCAAATCTGGGGAATATCTTGCCATGTTCAATGATTGGTTAGTTGGTTGAGATCATTTTGATATAATCTAAGTGTGTGTTTTAGATTTTCCAGAAAATTTCATCAGTAACCCTAGCTTCTCTAGCAATTTTGGCAAAACAAACAAATAAATAAAATCAAATAAACCCAGCTCCAAACAAAACAAACAAAACAACAAAGCCTTCTGATGGACGAAAATGTGGATGTAGGACAGCTGAAAAATATTCTTCCTAAAATTATCATTAGATGGAAGATCCTGGGTGGTAAGGTGCAGAGCTACTGGCTATTAAAGCCTATCTTTATCTGCAGATTCATCTGCCAACACATTAGAATGGGCCTCTTCGAAGTAGGAGAAGACACAGTGGGTGGGCCATGAGGAGAGTCACGCCAAGGAATCTTCTCTGTGAATCAACTCCTTTGGGCTTCAGTAACCTGGTAAGGTCCAAAAATCATGTGGAAAGCGGGCACCCCTATGCGTGTGCTCCCTGAAGGAGAAGGAAAGAGACAACACACTGCCAGCCGTGTTGTTATGTGCACGCTGACAAACTGTGGTATGTGCTGCACGTGGAGAGTGTGGAGGAGAGGGAATTGCCTGGAACATCATCGTAGGGAAAGGTCCTTTCTGGATGCAGAAGCTGAGTCATCTGGGGAAAGAACCATCGTCTCACTTCCAGCCAGATGAGAACAACTCTCTTTGGTTGCTCATAGAGCACACCGTAGCTTTAGACAGTGACAAACTATTTGAGCAGCCAACACCAAAAAAGTATTTGGAGCTTACGGAAAGTTAGTATGAGATCATGCACTGCTAAAATATAAAAGGGGAGTTCAGATAATGCCTGCAGTGACAGGCACACAAATGGCCGGTGTCATATATCGCCTTTATTTGTAGACAGGCTTTTCCTTCAGCCTGATCAGGCTGCTGTCTGATGTTAGCACGTGGGATCAGCTTTAGAAAACGCTGGACTGGGGAGGAGATTCATTGGTCATAACTATTGAAAAGAAGACAAAAAGATTCAGAGTCTGTAATTTTCCCACCCACATTGTTATTTGGATAAAAGTCTGCCGTCATAACCAGACTGAATTCACTAAAAATAACGTTCGTCTGAGAATATTTCCACAGGTTTGACCACTGGTTCCCTAAGAAAAAGAGCAGAGAATACAGTCCAGTACCAGAAAGTTTAGGGTTCAGTTGAAATTTATTGCAGGAGATTTATCGACTCATGAGATAAATATTGACCAAGTCAAAGTCAAGGTTATTACTTATCTTCAAGAATAATAAATCTTGGTATTCTCAGTGACACAAAGTCAATATGTACATTGCTACATAAATTCCAAATGAAGAGTTTCATTGAAACATCTGTAAATCTCTCCATCATGACCACGAGAGTAGCTTTTTAGAATTTGCTATTAAAGGGAAATGGATACCAAGACCTGATGGGAACATCTACTGTTCACTCCTGTGAAACTAACCAGGTGGCCTTAATTTTCGTTGTGATGCAATCCCTGATTAGTTCATTAAAACATAGTCCAATGATTGTTGGTTGGTCTTTATTGTCACTGATGCCAAGTAAAAGAGTCAAAATTTTCTCACCCCAATTAAGAGGCAGAATGAGCCCATATATTCTTGACAACCACTTATTTCAGGATAAAATGTAGTTACTTTTTAAATATGTGCAATAGATGAATTCTAGCAAGGTCGAAGGAGAACATGAAAGAGAAAGAAAATGGGAATCTTGGCATGTGTAAGAGATCTGTTTCTAGGACTTGGTCCTCCACCTTTTCTCTTCAGCCCATCCAGAAACACTCAGCAGGCCTTTACTAGAGTATGCATGAGTGGGCAAGTATGCATGAGAGTAACTAGTGACTAACTAGACTATGTACTCAACCCTCTGTAAAAATCGGTGGAGATGTAAAACAATGGAAAACCATGGCATCTGCCCCAAAGAAACTCTTCTCCAGGAAGCTTTGTGTATGTCAGAGCCAGTGTTTGCAATTTCCTGCCTTAATCTGGGTTCTCTAATTTTTGGTCCTCAAGAATGTAGGTGGATGCATCCGTGTGTGACCGCATTGTGCCTGGCGGCCTTTACAGAATTTCAGCTGTGCCGTGGGAGCTCAGCTCCTGACAAGGGTCGCTACCACTTCTGACCTGTGAGTTGACCCTGACCATCACCCCCTTCACAGCCTCTTTGATTCCATTCTCAGCACAACAGCCACAATACCTGTTATGGTTTAAGATCATGCCATTCTGTAAAGCCCTCTGGTGGCTTCCCATCTGTGTTTCTCAAGGCTCCCATGATGAGGTGCCACAAACTGAGAAGCTTAAAAAAATAGAACTTTATCCTCTCACGGTTTCAGAGACTGGAAGTCCAAAATCAAGGTATCAGAAGGGCCATGCTCCCTCCAAAGTCTCCTGGGGAGAATCCACCCTGCCCTTCCATCCACTGTGCTCCTTGGCCTGTAGCTGCATCATTCAATCTCTGTCTGTGTCTCTGTCTCTGTCAATGAATGTCATCATTCACTCTCCCTGTGTGTACCTTTTGTGTTCCCCTTCTTCTTTTTCTTTTGAGACAGAGTCTCACTCTATCACCCAAATTGGGGTGCCATGGCATGATCTCGGCTCACTGCAACCTCCACCTCCCGGGTTCAAGCAATTTTCCTGCCTCAGCCTCCCGAGCAGCTGGGACTACAGGTATGCACCACCACACCCGGCTAATTTTTGTATTTTTAGTAGAGATGGGGTTTCACCATATTGGCCAGGCTGATCTCAAACTCCTGACCTCATGATCCACCTGCCTCGGCCTCCCAGTCCTCCCTCTTCTTATAAGGACACCCATCATTGGATTTAAGGCCCCTCTGTTTCCAGTATGACTTCGTTTTATCTTGATTACATTCACAAAGAGCCTATCTTCAAATAAGGTCACATTCACAGGCACCAGAGGTTAGGGCTTGAACCTATCTTTGGGGGACACAGTTTAACCTACCACACCATCTTACTCAGAATGAAACCTGACCTCTTTGTTCTTGCCTCCAAGGCCCACTCCTGTGTCTTCTCCCTCCCTTTCCAACACCCTCTCAGGCACCCTCCCCATTGATACTGCTCCATGTGTACTTCCTGTTTCTTAAGTAGGCCTTACTCTTTCTCCCCTTGAGCCTTTCTCTTGCCTTCTCCCTCCGTCTGTAATGATCCTACCCTGGTCTCCAAACAGCTGACGTCTTCTTCTTCAGGGCTCTGCCCAGAGAGCCTTCCTGGGCCACTCAGCCTAAGTGCACCTGACACCTCATCTTTGTCCTATCACATGCTTGCTTGCTTCGTGGACTCAATTCTGCCTGAAATGATGTTTTAAAATGTGTTTTCTTATTTATTCCCTCTCTCCTCCACTAGAATGTAAGTTTCAGAAGAGTAGGGACGTTGCCTGTCTCAGCCTTGCTTTAGGAGCAGCTGCTAGAACAGAGCAGACCCTTACCTAATATTTGTGGAATGAATGAGCCATCAATTTCCTCTACCATGGCCTTGAGGAGGGGACATCCCGAATCCAGGAAACCTCTACTGTCAAGACACTGGTCTCTAATTCATGGGGACATTTTCCTTGCTTTTCCAAGCCTTCTTCCATGCCTCTTACACACCTTGGCCTTGGGATACCACATGGAATATAAGTTCAGTCCTGGAGTGTTAAGAATTTGAGGTCTTAAGGAAGTTTTGGCAATCCATGTGCATTTATTTTGGGATTAAATTTGTGTTTTAACTATTGGAGGGAAAATATATTGAGACTTATTTAGTTGCTTTTCACTTATTTAAAAGCGTTTACGATTTACTTCACTTTACAATTCTATGAGTTTATTGCCTTTCTGGAGTTTTTATTCTCCCAGTCATATTCCAAAATGACCCAGGATCTGGAAAAATTCAAACTGAGTGATTGTCCTGAACCTCATGTCTTGGGATGAGTCCTATTTACTTTTGGTGGGCGGGCTTTGCAGAACTGTCTGGGTTTGAAGGATGCCTCACCACTTGCCGCCCCTGAAGATCAAACCAGTCCATGCTTACTGTAGAGTAACCCTCAGCACAGAAGGGTACCATGCAAACGCCCAGCCTTCTCATCCACGCCTCCTTCCCTGCCCACCCCGTAATGAGAGCACCTATGCCTCAGGGCTCATCCAGACAACAGTTTATTTTCATCCTTATGGATGAGTGTTTTTCAATCTCTCCAGGTCACAGTTTCTTTCTCTATACCAGGGCTCAACTAACATTTTCTGCAAGGGGCTAGATAGTAAATATTTCAGGCTTTGCAAGTCATATGGTCACACTGTTTCCAGTGTGAAAGCAGTCGTAGACAATATGTAAATAAATGGGTAAGGCTGTGTTTATAAAACTTAAATTTTGAACGCTGAAGTTTGAATTCGGTCTAACTTTCACATGTCACACAAGAGTCTTCAGAGATGTATTTTTCAACCATTTGGTCACATAACAACAGTTCTTAGCTCATGGGCCCTATGAAATCACGTGGTGGACATGTTTGGGCTGAGACCCCTGCTCTACGGGGGCATAAAACACACAATATTGTGAGAATTCAGGAGCATGAGCTTTAACATCACAAGGCATATCACGTGAGAGTCATTCAGTGGCTGGTATTCACTGATCTCTATCAGAGCAGAAAACAGGTGCTTTTCGTGAGTAAAAGCAGGAGACTGAGGGCCCACTGCACTTTTCTTGTGGGTGATTTGGGGTCTGTGACCGACACCTAAGGCAGCAAGCCATTTCTCCTCAATCCCTGAGTTACTCTGCTGAGGGAATCAAGTTTGCAGTGCTTTTCATAATTTCCCCCACTAAATTTTATTTCCCTTTTGTTAATTCTTTCTGTCTCAACTCTCTTTTCTAAGTTGCCTGCATTTCTTTTCTGGAAATTGCCAGTATTGTGGGTCCTGGGTATTAGGAATTAGGAACACTTGCAATTTGAAAGCCTATCTCTTAGAAAGGTATATGCAAAGGGAATGAGTGGAGGGGAACCCCCTGTGAGCTCTGCAGACCAGAACAGGTTTTTCTCCTAAGGTAAGGGTGTTCAGGAGGAAAAACAATATGCAGATATTAACTCTTCCTTGAAAGTTTGTTATGTAGAGTTACAGATTGCAGATGACAGGCTTTAGAACCAAACTGCTTAGGCATTAATTGCACACTCAGAACCACGTGATTATAGATAGTCACTAAACCTCTCAGATTTGGTAGCCTCATCCATAAAATTAGCATGGTAATCATAATAGTAGATACCTCAATGTTATTGTTAAGATTTTTAAAAGTTAATATATGCATAGCCCTTAAATCAGTGCCTAGTATGAAGTGGGTAATCACTGTTAATTTCTCAAATAAACTTTTTATTTGGAATAATTTTAGATTTAGAGAAAAGCTGTAAAGATAATACAAGGAGTTTCCCTATACTCTCCACCCAGTTTCCTGTGATTGTGAACATCTTACATAACCGCAGCATGTTTGTCACAGCTATGAAATTAACACTGGCACAATACTACTAACTAAACTCCAGAGGTTTTTTGGGTGTTTCACCAATTTTTTTCACTCATGCCTTTTTTCTGTTCCAGGATTCCATCCGGGATCCCACCGTGCATTTAGACTGTCTCCTGAATCTCCTCCCATCTGTGATCATTTCTGGGACTTTGTTTCTTTTTCAAGACCATCACCCATTGGAGGAGTGCTTATAAGGCATTCTGGATGATGTGCACCACTTGGAGTTTGGCTGATATTTTCTGTGGTTGATTGGGGTTACGTTTTCGGGGTGAGTGAAGTGCCCTTCTCATTGCCTCGCCTCGGGGGCACATGACCTCACCGTGACTCATCTCTGGTGATGTTAACCTTGAGCCCTTGGTTGTGGTGGCGTCCGCCAGATTACTCCATCGTGAAGTTGCTATTTTTCGCTTTCCATACCCTTCTAGAGGAAGTGAGTCACCAGGTCCAGTCCACAGTCACTAGGAGAGCAATGAAGCCCCACCTCCTGGAGAAGTGACTGCATCAATGCTCCCCTGTATTACTTGTGGTGCTTCTGTGAGAAAGATTTGTCCCTTCTTCCCTATGTATTTGCTTATTCACACATTTACTTATATTGGCACAGACTCGTGGATTGTTCCACCTTTGGCCATTGGGTGCTGTTTCAGGATGACTCCTACGTCCTTTTGATGTGTTCCTGTTTTTTAAAGCATGTCTTCTGATGCTACAGGATGCTTCAGGCTGATCTGGAATTTCCCTTAATTAAGCTATTAATTCAGCCATAGGGTTGTATGAGGATGCATGACACAGGGGACTTTTATTGTTTGGTCTGCCCAGGATCCCCCTTCCCTGGAAGAACTCATCTCCCCATTCCTTGTGGTTCTAGGATGTCCATCAGCACACCATCCCCAGTTGGCCACAGGAGGAGGGACTGATGCGAAGGGTATGTGTTTCCACAGGGCCAGAAGGGCCTCCCTTGAGGTAGCTTCCCTTGTGTATATTGGGAAGGAGAGTTTCACTTTCCCTGTACTGCTAAACTGGGAGGCTACTGGTGGCCATCTTCCCCACTTCATGGGAGAACTTGTCTTCAGAAGAAGCCAATACAACAGGAGGCAGAGCTGACCTTGAGAGAGAGCCCGCCTGTATGACTGCACCTCCCATCCAGTTCTGCCTGACACTCTTCAATATTCCACCTACATGGGCCAAGACACTCCAATTGCTTTTAAGCTCATCACGCATATGTCTGCATGAAGTGCCTAGCGTAAGGACCACATCCTTCTGCCACTCCAGCCCTTCATAGAATTTACACCCCACCTACTTCAATGGACACCAAACTATAATTCTCACACTTGACCTGGACACACCCATTATGCTGATTGAAACAAATCAAACGTAAAGCACTTCAGAAGACTACTTTTTAGAATCTAGTAATCACCGTTGATTTATGCTTTATGCAAAATGACGCAGATTTTAATGAATTTTGCACAAATCTAAGTATCAATACAGATGCTCCTCAACTTACAATGGAGTTACTTCCCAATAAACCCATCATAAGTTGAAAATATAGTGAGTTGAAAATGCATTTAATATACCTAACCTACATCATAGCTGAGTCTCAAACATGCTCAGAACACTTACATTACCCTACACCTGGGCAAAATAATCTAATCCAAGGCCTATTACAAAAAGTGGAGAATATCTTACGTGATTTATTGAGTACTGTACTGAAAGTGAAATTAAGAATGGCTGTATAAGTACTCAAAGTACAGTTTCTACTAAACGTGTATTGCTTTTGCACCATTGTAAAGTTGAAAAACCTTAAGTTGAACCATCATAAGTTGGGAATCATCTGTATATCACTTTAATAAGGTTAAAACAATATTACAACCTAATGATCATAAAGATATAGTGGAACAGGTACATATTACAAGTAATAGAGGAAAAGGTTATGCAAATCAACATCCATAAAATTGTGGGATTTTTGATCCAATAATCCCACTTGTGGATATAACCTAAGGAATTTTAAGAAGTTTTTTAAAAGACAGAGTCATAAGTTTTTTGCAGTCTGATTATTTAATAGAGAAATACGGGAAACAATCTATGTGTTCCACAATGGTATCTTTTTTTTTTTTTAAGTGAAACCTTAACTCTTTGAAATGTTACATGATTTTAAAATTATAAACTTGAAGAAACTCAAGCAAGATAACGATGTTTATTATGGAGGTTGCATTAGTTGGGACAGGTTAAGTTATTGTGCCTTACAAGAAGAAGAGCCCCCAGGAGTGTGTGGACAGAGGAAAGGCACGTGAGGACATAGTGAGAAGGCAGCCATCTCACTATGTCAGAAAGAGAGCCCTCACCAGAAATGACAGTGCCTGCACCTTGTTGATCTTGGACTTCCAGCCTCCAGAACTGTGAGGAAATAAATTTCTCTTGTTTAAGGCACACACAGTCTGTGGTATTCTATTCTGGAAGCCTGAGCTGACTAGCATAACTAGCTGACAAGCCTAGCATACCCCCGGAAGTGAAAAATACTGGAAATAATTGATGAACAGCAGTGATGTGTACTAAAGAGGATGAAATAAAAACAACAAAGAAACAGAATAACAGACTACATCCTTGGTGATTTAATAGCTGTATAATATACTTTCATTTCTCTCTGGCCTTTAATACTATGTCTTGTAAATGTTTTATTGAGATACAATTCACATACTATAAAATTCACCCTTATTGAGTGTACAATGCAGTTAATTTTTTAGTGTATTCACAAAGTTATGCAACCCTAACCACTGTCTAGGTCCACAACATTTTTATCACTCCAAAAAGAAATGCCATTAACAGTCACTCCTCACTTGCCTCTCCTCCCAGCCCATGGAACTAGTTGTCTACTTTCAGGCTCCATGGGTCTGCCTCTTCTGGACATCTCACGTAAATGAAACCATACAACCTCTCAGCTCTGTCTCATCAAATTATGGAGTCTTCTGGCACGTGGGTTCCTCCCTCTGCACTGTTACCTGGGAGCTCTTTCAAGACAGGGGCAATGTTAAGGATCGCATGGTTTGCTTCCTGCCTCATGGTGATCACTGTCCTGCATCAGGTGGTGTCTAGTATCTTGAAAGCTGATGGTGTTTTTAACTAGTTTTATTGTTGTTGTTATTTTCATCAAGAGGATAAATGTGATACCTGTTACTCTATGTTGGCCCAAAGTGGAACCCCTACATTGCATTTACACATTTTACATATTGTGCTCTCACGTAAGACTCTGTTTGAATAGTGTGTTCTTCAGGTCGGCTACAAAGTTTGAACCTTTTTTTTTTTTTTGAGATGGAGTTTCACTCTTGTTGCCCAGGCTGGAGTGCAATGGCGTGATCTTGGCTCACTGCAAACTCTGCCTCCCATGTTCAAGCGATTCTCCTGCCTCAGCCTTCTGAGTAGCAAGGATTACATGCATGTGCCACCTCACCTGGCTCATTTTGTATTTTTAGTGGAGACAGGGTTTCACCATGTTGGTCAGGCTGGTCTCAAACTTCTGACCTCAGATGATCTGCCTTCCTCGGCTTCCCTAAGTGTTGGGATTACAGGCGTGAGCCACTGCACCTGGCCCAAAGTTTGAACACTTCTGATGTAGAGCTGTGATCATGGGAAAGAAATGGAGGAGGAAATAAGAGACCTGGATTTTATTTTTATCTTTTTTTTTGAAATGGAATCTTGCTCTGTCACCCAGGCTGGAGTGCAGTGGCACGATCTCGGCTCACTGCAACCTCTCCCTCCCGGGTTCGAGCAATTCTCTGCCTCAGGGTCTCAAGTAGCTGGGATTACAGGCGCCTGCTACCATGCCCGGCTAATTTTTGTAGTTTTAGTAGATACGGGGTTTCACCATCTTGGCCAGGATAGCCTTGAACTCCTGACCTCATGATTCACCCACCTCAGCCTCCCAAAGTGCTGGGAGAGACCTGAGTTTTATTGTATACAGGCCATACACAAAACTTGGGTGCAACTTATCATACTCCAATTCATCATCCAAACTTTCTCTTTCAGAAACACTTCCTATATGAGGTCTTCCTACAAATGTCTGTACTGCCCTCAAATTAATCATTCCACCTTTGTATCATTTCATCCAATTTCAATATCTTGTGCATATTTGTTATTGCTTGTATTGTAATTATTTTTGGCCTCATTTTTCTCTTATTTGACTGCAAGCTCCATGAGGCTAGCAGAATGTGTTATATGTGTTTGGTCTGCAGACTTACCATGATGCCCGGCTCACGGTAATTGTTCTATAAATATTTTTTGCACTAAATTGTATACATATCTTTTATTTCACAAACTACATCCATTATATAAGCAAGCTAGTTTTCCTTCTCTTTTAGTAGGAAGAGGGGAAAAAAGTGAAAAATATCAAATGTTTTGCCTAAGATGAATGATCAGGAAATTGGAGAGGAGGATGGAAACCCAGCCAGGGCTCTAGGTCTTTCACATCATTTGCTTCTCATGAGCAGTACTGTCCAGCAGAAACTTCTGTGAAGGTACAAATCTTCTATATCTGTGCTGTCCAGTATGGTAGCCGCTAGTCACATGTGGCTACCGAGCACTAGATCATTGTGACTGGGGACTTCCATACTTAATTTAAACTAATTTAAACCTAAACCTAAATAGTCACATGCAACCATTGGCTACCATATTGGACAGCCCAGCTCCATACTGTTAAAGACACAGCCCTTCTCTTTTTCAGTGCCTGAATTGCACATGCTCAACAGACAAGTAATTCTGAACCTGAGGGTATTTTTTGTTGATTCCTGAACAAAGAAATTCAACAAGTGTCCAACCAATAGTTTTGCCAAACAGAAAGAAAACTGTCTAAAATAAAAAAACCAAGACGAAATTTAGGAAAAGTAGATTAAAAGATCAACAATAAAAATGATCAAGTAAATAAGTATTCTTAAAAACAGCCATGAATTTCAAGCCTTGCCAAAGAGTAGTTTGACCTTGAGGTTCTCTGTTCCTAAGTGACTTCCATGGTAAGTGTGGGTATGATACAAACACACACACACACACACACACATACACACACAATGAAATTGGTGAGGAAGAGGAGGACTGGAACCAAGGCTCTAGAGCCCTAGTCTCATCATTGACTTCTCATGAGCAGCAGTGTGCAGCAGAACCTTCTGTGATGATGAAAATGCTCTTTATCTGTGCTGTCCAATATGGTAGCCGCTAGTCACATTGGCTAATGAGCACTGTATAAATACAGATATAGGTATAGACATATGTATTCTTCAAATCTCTTCAATTGAATTGCCTCATCCTCCACTTAAGGGGCCATCCATGTTAAAGGTAAGTCATGGCTTCAGCAATGATGGCCAAGCCATTCTGACCTCCTTCAATGTTGAGGAGATCTCCTTTGCCCCACCCAGCTTGTCTGTCTCCTCTTTTTGAAGGACAGCATGATAGTTTCCCAGGGCTGCCATAACAAGCCATGTGGCTCAAACAAGATAAATGTATTGTCTCGCAGTTCTGGAGGTGAGAAGTCCAAAATCCAGGTGTTGGGTTGGCAGGGTTGGTTTCTTCTACAGGTGCTGAGGGAGGTCTGTTTACATGGTGTGGGGAAAGGAAAGGATAGGAGGGGGTTGCCATCAGCGTTGAGGGTGTCTGTGAAGCCCACTCTTATTCCCATTGTGGGGATGGGCTCTGCACACATGACATTCACCTATCTTCTGTCCAACATGGATTCCTGGGAGAAATTCTGGAATACATTTGCACTGGAAATTCAGAAATAGGGTGGAGAGAATCTGGTCAGTCTGAACGGAAGACCGTGAACTTGAGGTTTCAGGGATGGTTGTATTTAACCAAAGATGGTGTGGAGAGACTGTAGGGAGCAAAAGCCAGCCTGAACTACATTTCCTGCTCCCCGTTTCTGAACTTCACTTCCATCTGATGTCTGCACGTATGTCCTTTGTTTGAGTTTGTGGAGATCACCCAATATCCTGCCCCAAATTCCATTTTTCTTGCCCAAAGTCATGTCAGGTGGAATAGTCTTTTGCAACTGCAAGTCTTGGCTGAAACTCAGAGGGAGACAGAGCATGGAGCACAGGAATTTGGGGGTGGAGTATCCTGGCCAGTGAGCACCTGCTCAGAGCAGAGATTAAGTTTGAGAGGACTGCTCTTTTCCTCTCCACAACCCCAAGCAAGCAGTAGGTGCCTTCCCAAAGAACAGGTATTGCTCTGTGGTTTCCAGACCAGCTCCAGTGAGTAAGATGAAGCTTTGTTTATCATCACTTCCCCACCCAAACCACACTCAAATAAGCAGTAAAAACCTCTAGACCTTAGTCATCAGTTGAGGTAAATTATAAACTTCTAAGAGTGTGGCTTCTCAGAGATACCACATTTTCCTCATATAATGAGCCTGCAGTTTGTGGCAAAGAATGACTTAAGAACAAGTGAACTCACTGTCTAAAAGGGGAATTTTTATCACTATCAATTGCTCTGTGACTGACAGGGCTGTTATTTCTTTTGGTAGGAGAAAGGGCTGAAGTACAGAGAGAAAACCTAGAAATAAACATGGCCTGCATAATGGCAAGGTTTTGTGTTGCCAAAGTCAAAAGAGCACGTTCCTGGGTAAGAATCCTCACCCATCTTGCCCTGCTCACAGTGATTCTGTAGTATCCAAGTCAGTTACAACAGCAGCCATGGCTGTGTTGGGCTGGGAGGCAAAAGCAGTTGAAATACCATCCTTCTGATAAAGGAGCTCAGAGTGGAAGAAGAAGACACTGGTAAATAGAGCATGAGGATTCCCCGTGAGAAGTCCTACAGATAGAGGAAGTCACGAAAAACTTCGTGGACATGAGGACCAATGGATTCTGCCTGCATGGGTCACAGAAGGCTTCCCAGAGGAGTGGACACTTGAGGCAGATATTGCAGGATGCATAGGAATTGCCATGCACAGGATGGGGAAAATGCTGTAGTCAGAGACTGCATGGAGGTTGGAGAGGTCATGGTGGTCCCAGTTAGTCACTGGCAATGTGGCCTGGCTGGAAGGTGGGATGTGAGAGGGGACTGGTGGGAGGGAAAGCCGGAGGACAGGATGGGACTGGGTCACAGTGTGTTCTGGCTGGCATGGTGGGACCACAAAGCCGTCACCACATTTCTAAGTAGTAGTTGATATTCCAGATCTCAGATTTAGAAAATCATTCTGGCAGAAATGTTAAAGATGTATTTGGAGGGTTCTGGCTGCCGGGAGATCCAGTAGCGGGTTGCTGCAGGAACCCAGGCGAAGTATCCCAACATGGCTTTGAGAGGTGGTCTGTACTTCCGTCTGGTTTTGTAGAGCAAGGAGGAAGTTTAACAAGTTTCCATTTTTAAGTGTTTGCCCTGCTGTTAATTTTGTATTGTTACTAGTAAAATTCTTAGAGGCAGCAGCAGAAGGCACACTGCAGATGGCAGAGATATTTTTTCACAGCTTTTATGGTGGATAACAATATATGTGACATTTTCCTCATTAATGTGAGCTTTGCTGTATGATTAAACATGCTAGGCATCTGTGATCTAAAATTACAAATGTGAAGAGCAACAGCTCAACTGTTTCAGTCAATAAATATACAGGAGACAGTCAACATGAAACAACTCCCCACTATGCTCTCTTCCAGGAGGAGCTGCACTGATGGTGACAGCATTTTTGGCAATGGCTTGGCCTTCATCCTAAGGAAAGCAAGGGAACCGAAGTCCCAGACTGCTAATTACACCCTGAGATTCCAACAGAAGAGAGCGGTTTCCATTAGGAAATCTCAATGCTGAGGGCCAACAGAACTGGAGAGGGAATGGAGGCTTTACTGAGGCAATTAGGGAATTACCAAAGGGAGCCATGGAGGAGAATTTCACTCGACCATCCAGACACAATAGAGAAGTGTGTAAGTTCAGTGGACACATCCAGTGACCAGTAGGCAGGGTGCTCATCTTTTCGCTGAGGCAAGCCTCACCATTGCATGTGAGTGTGTGTGTGTGCATGCACTTGTGTGTGTTCTGTGCTCCCAGCTAAAGTAAAAGAAGATTCTTGAGTGACAGCCCTCTTCCCACAGACTGATCACAGAAGGTGAGAAGCTTTCCCTTTTCTTAACTATTCTGATCTGTTGGCAGAGGCTGCCTTGAGTCACCATTGAGAACAATTTTCATGCCTGAATCAGCTTAATGGCTGGGGATGCCAGGTTGCTCAGTGACGTCTGGCATGGGTACAGAATGAGGAGTGGATCAGGGCTTCCATTCTGACCATATGGACACAGTCAGATAATAGGGAAGTGCAGATTCCAATAGAGTGAAGAGGATTCAAATCAATAATGATAGAGAGTGGAAGAAGAAGAAGTCCAGATGAAGAGATTCTGCCAAAGCCATGGAGTAAAAGTGAGACTTTTTCTTATGCCGGTTGCATCTCCACATTCTGGAAGAGACATGGCATGGTGTGTGTAACATCCAGTGATGAGGGACTGAGAGAACAACCTGGAGTTGCGGTGGTGGAGAGGAGAGGAATGTGCCATGGTGGTTGAGAGGAGAAAACCAGGGCTGATAGGATTAAACAGTAGGATCAAGGCCACGGGAACAATATTGGAGCAAAGATATTCACAACTCCATTCACTCACAAATACAACCCTAGAGCTGAGTCATGTTGATATGAGATTTTATCTCTTTTGGGGCATTAGAGCTAGGCTGCTGCTCACAAATCCAAACTCCCCAGCATTGGCATCAAGGTGCCTGGGTTTGTTTGCTCTAGTCGCCATAACAAAGCACCACAGATGGGGGACTTCAACCAGAGAAAGGTATTGTCCTGCAGTCCTGGAGGCTGGAAATCCAAGATTAAGGTGCAGGCAGGATTGGTTTCTCCTGAGGCCTCTCTCCTTGGCTTGCCTTGTCTCTGTGTCCTTCTATGGTCTTCCCTCTGAGTGTGTCTGTGTCCTAACCTCTCTATGAGGACACTAGTCAGACTGGATTAAGGCCCACCCTAATGGCCTCATGTTACCATAATTACAATCACATTCTGAGGTCTTGGGGATTAGGACTCTAACATATGAGTTTTGGGAGACACAATTTAGCCTTTAACAGTGACCTCAAGACCCTGTGGGTGAACTGATGCCCCACCTCCCAGTGCTTATTCAGGATGCTCAAGCTGTCATGATCCATGGTCATTCTTCCTTGTGCGGGAGATCAGAGCCTAGAACTGAGATCTCTGATAACGTCTCTCCATTGCTGGAAGAGTTCATCGGGCTGTGACTGGCCCTCCAGACCTCCAGGAATCAGCCAGCAGGTGACACATGTTGTCCTGACCTTCAGTGAATGCTGCCTGAAAGATGGGGGGTAGGAACAATAGAAGTCTCCCTTCCTTCCTCCACATACACTCAAAAATTGAGCATCTCAAAGAGAGGGGCTGGGCTATCCTAGATGGGGTGGGAGTTTAAGGTATCACAGCCATGTTCTTCCAACCTGACCTCGCTCTCTCCCACCTCACCCCAAATAATCCAGCAAGAGGTGAATCTAGCTGCTTCTCCTTTTATCTGCTCATCCTCCTAAGTAAGGGAAGAATGACAATGACATGCTGCCACGCTTTCGGGCACATTTTTAATGGGTTTAAGTTTCCACTTATCAGTGGCTCCATCTTTATCCTGTGGTCAGCTCCCTGAGATAGGGCTTGGCTTAGCCTGTAACCACATGGGTCATCTTGAGTCTATCAGTTCGTGAGGTCTAAGCTGAAAACATATGTGAAGTCTCATTGACTTTCAAGGGAGGCTGGACTTTTACGATCAAGTTGATCATTTGCTGTGCCTTGTTTCAGATCAGTGAGACCCCAAGAGGACAAGAGGGTCAAGGGGTAGAATTCGCACACCAAAATCCACCCTGAATCATCAACCGTTCTGTGGTGACTATTTTATAGGTTTTTGTGAAGATTAAATCAGATGGCCTATGTCAGGTGCCTGGAATGTGCTGAGCTGGCACAAGGTACATGTTCAAGTTCCCTCCATCCCATCTAAGGACATGTACCTGTGATGCACCATATACCCTGGTCACAGCTTTGTTTAGGGACAGGTCTACCCAGTACCTGGAGGTTCAAGCTCAGAGAAAGAGAAGGGAGTTGGCCTAGGAATTCCAGCAGTGACCGACCTCCTGATGGGTGGGACTCCATCACAGGTGCCAGTTTCCAAGTGTCTGTGGCAGAAGGCACAAAAGGAACCCACAGATGGGGCAAGAGTGCTGGCTCCCTCCCACCCTGGTTCATGTCTGGGCTGTTCTCTGCACAGCAACCTGAGTAGGCCTGTTACGTTGTAGCATGTCCCCTGTCCACTAAAACCTCCCTTTATCCTGAGGGGAACCAGAGTCTTTACAATGGCCCGTAAGTCTCTCCTCGATCTTACACCTCTTGAACTCTCTGACTCTGTCTCCTAGCCCTCTCTGCATTGCTGTGCCTGCATATGCCTGGTAGACACCCACAACTTGGCCTCTACCTGTACTCCTTCCTCATCCTCCAACTTCCTGCATGGATGATGGCACAGTCACTCCTTTCCTGCCCTGGTCTCCACTCAGACGCCACCTTCTCAGTAGCCCTCCCTGCCCCATTTTCTGCTTTATTTATTTATTTTTTTATCATGGCAGTTATCCTCAGCTAACCCTGAATCATCAACTGTATAAAGCTAACACACTCTATATATTATTCATACATCTCTTGCTCATTTTGTTTCTGTGATTTCTTCTGCCTTGGAAATAAACTCCATGAAGGTAGGAATATTTGCCCTTTTGTCTACTTTTAGTGCTGTATCCCCAGTAGTCCTGGCACACAGTCAACAAACAAAAATTGAATTAATGAAATGAATGATTGTTCTGAGAATAGAGAGGCTACCGTCCCCAACCTGCCCTAAAAGCCCATCCAACTGCAGATGGAAAGACCTCAAGTCTAACTGCAGCCAAGCTCATTGCAACCAAGTGGGTGAATGTTATACAAGCCCCATAACTGTGCTAAATGGTCTGTATGACAGCAGGAAGCAGACCCCAGGCAAAAGTAACAGGAGCTATTTACTGGAAAACTGTAAAAGTCATCATCATATGAATGAGGTATCAGGAAACTAACAATTCAATGTGTGCTCATGGACCAGGGTTGGGAATAAATGAAAGAAATAGAAGGACTGCCAGAGATCCCTGAGCACACGTTTAAAGGAAAGAAACTTTGTAAAATTAAGTGTGGCGATATCACAGAAGTAAGACCATAAAAGACAATAAAAACATAACCTCACTGTTGGTTATGAGATTCTTGGACATCATTAAAAAGAACCACGAAAATGGAGCTACTTGGTAGGGATCCAGTTGGAATAAGAACTAAAGTGGTCTCCCTCTGCCTCGATGTCTGTGACCAGAGGCGGTCTCTCTGAATGGAGTACGTGCAGCGGATGTGAGTGAGTGCGTGTGAAGGAAATTTCCCAACAGCTCACCCAGTGCACGGAGAAGACAGCTCCATGAAGGCAAGGCCTGAGTGTCTCTTTTGACCACTTTGTTCCCATTGTCGGCTCAAAGCCGGACGTGTCACTGACACTTAGTCAATGTTTATAGAATGAGTTCATACTGAAAATCAGACTTCATTGCCATCGGTGCCTTCTTTCCTGAGCTGTTTCTCAAGGGCTCCAGTATGGAGAATTCTTCCTGGCTCTTATTTGGCATTCTAAGAAGTACATGTATGTGCCTGTGTTTGTGCACATGCAAGAGTCTGGAGTTCATTTTAGGACCAAGCATCTAGGTTGGTCTCTTGGCTGGTTGGTTGTATTTTGCCTCCACAGCCAGCTTTTGTCAGTGAGAGAAAAATGCCACAGGAGCCGGGAGTTGGGTTCAAATTTCAGCTCAGCCGGGTCCTCTCCGTGTGACCTCAGGCAAGTTACTGCATTTCTCTGGGACTCCGTTTCCTCACCCATAATGCAGAAGTGAGGGTTCTTCTCTCGTAGGGCTGAGCTTGGGATTGAGTGAGGCAATCCAGGTAAAGTACTGAGGCGTGTGCTTGGCACTTGAGAAGTGCTCGCTAAGGGGTTCATTCTTATTTTCCCTGTGAAGAAGGCAAAGGAGAGGTTATGTAAGATGAGTCCGCCAGCTCCTCTGCGCAGGCAGAGCAGAGAAGGAAGAGATGGAGCTTGTCTTACAGGTGGAACTTGGAGTGGGTCAGGATTTGATGTCTTCTGGGAACAGGAAGACTGTATGAAGTTACTTCCAAACACATCAGACACTAAAGGAACGAGCCAAGACCAAGTCTATCAGCGGCAGCCCGCTTTCAAATAGGGAAGGATGGATACAGTAGGAGGGGCCAGACATATGTGCCAGGGTCTAGGTGATGGAGTTCAGAGTCCAGGTGGAAACAAAGACAAGAAGCCAGTTTTAGAACGGAAGGGAGGTGGGTGGAGGGGCTGGGCCTGAGCTGTTGCCTGGAATGCCGTCACCTACTGGCTCCTGGCGGGCTTGTGCTTGAGTCAGAATCACTTAAAAGGTCAGGGACAGGGCACACAATAAAAGAAAACAGCAAGGCAGCCCAAGGAACTCTCTGGTGAGCTCAGATTTAAATAGCACATGAATAAAACAGAGAGAAATGGCATCATATTCTCCAGGGAATAGGAGAGGTGCGTGAGCTTATATAGCACTAGGAAGACTAAGGCCTGATGTGTGCTGGAGGTTACAGAAACTCCTAAGGCAACAAAAAGAGCTAGGAGAGAAGGACAAGGATGAAGCAGGGCTGTGGATTGTGGCCTGTAGGGCAATCAGGACAGATGGTGAAAATGACACACACACAAAAACCAGATGACAGTAACAACAACAAGTAAGACCACTCTTTGGCCCTAAGTCAAGCAGAACATTCCAGCATCGTGGTGTGGGGAAGATGAATCCCACGGAAGCATGAGCAGGTCAGGGAGAAACTTCCTTCAAAGCGGCTGCTCTCAGGATGTGTCCCTATGATGAGTTTTGTTGGACCTGCATGGAATTGCAAGTTTAAAGTGGAAACCAAATATTTTAAAATCCACATGTGTCTTCTTTTAAAACAAAAACAAACAAACAAAAAAAACCCTGGCATTTCTGGTGTTTCTTGCAACGTTAGGCAATTTGGCAATGTTGAACACTTCTTCCTGGAGGGCAAAATGGGACGGGTGCCGCTAACTTTCAGTGGGTGTCACCAGTTCCTCACCATCTCCCTTCCACCCACCACCCCTGCTTGGCTCCTGTAGATATTTGAGTTTGGGATCCCTGATATAAGTGCTCTAAATCCATCCAAGTCTCCTGACATAATCCCCAGGGACTGACAGACCTTGAAATTGACAACATCAAACTTCTGTGGGTGATCTGGAAGGAATCCTAGAGAACCTAAGTGGTGCTATGAAACTGAAAATGAACAGTATCATTGCAATTCTCAAAAACAACAAAGTGAGAGAGATTCTATGGAGAAGTTGGAGAGATGCTCTGAGCAGAAATATGACCAGGTAGATTTTTAGGTTTCAGCACCAAAGGATAATCCTGGAATGAAGTTTCTAGGACTATGGCAAGGGCTATGTCCCCAAACCTGACCTTCTTTTCACCTTTTCCCCCAATGATTTGGAGAAAGATAAGGAAGTTACAAATATCAAAAAATGTATATAACACAAACCTGAAAAGGAGAGTGAAATCATTCAAAGTGAACAACTGTTATTGGGCTACAGTCCCCACCCCACTGTCCTTGTACAGGCTGGCATGGGTGGGATTATAGAACAGCACATGACTATAAAAATAGAGTTAGGGTTTAGATCACAGTAGGTAAGCAAGATTTAATCATGTGGTTGCCAAAATGGCCAATCTGATCTTCAGCTGCTTGGTTGAAATTGTAATACCTAGAATAATGAAAAAATTTCCAGTCTACCACATATGTCAACCACGGCACAGGTGTTCATTTCAAACAGTTCCTTTCTGCTTTTTATCCCAACTTTTTATTATAACAAATTTCAGACATATGGAAAAGTTGAAATTATACTACAATGAACACTTGTATATTCACCACACAGAAACAACAATTTTTAACAATTTGCCATATTTGCTTTACTCATTCATATGTGTGTATGTTAGAATATATGTATATATCTGTATGTGTTTGTGTATGTGTGCATGTGCGTAAGAATATGCACTGTATATGTACGTGCGTATACGTATATGTGCACTTTTTCAGAGCAATTTAAAATGAAATTGTAGATATCAAGGTGCTCTATCCTCAAACACTTTAGCCTACATCTGCCAGGAACAAGGACACCTCTTAAGTAATCACTGTCCTACCACCATGAGCAAGAAGATTGACAATAATTTCTAAATATAATCGAACATTCGGTTCATATGAAAATTTTCCCAGTTGTCTCTAAAATGTCTTTTATAGCTGTTTGAGTCAGTTCTTTAATAAGTGAACTAAATCTGCTTTCTGTTTTTTTTTTCTTCCTTATTACTCACTCTGGCGATGAATTGAGTAGATCACGGTACAATTCACTGAGAATGGCAGTTTAGGATGAAGAGCAAGTTTTGAGAAGGAAAATGAGTTCCATCCTATGAATTTTGAATGTAGGTCTGGAGCTCAGCAGAGAAGTCAGGACTAATGGTACATATTTGGGAGCCGTCAGACCAGAGGCAGCAGCTAAAATGTTAGTAGTGGGCCGGGTGCAGTGGCTCACACCTGTAATCTCAGCAGTTTGGGAGGCCGAGGTGGGTGGATCACCTGAGGTCAGGAGTTTGAGACCAACCTGGCCAACATGATCAAACCCCATCTCTGCTAAAAATACAAAAATTAGATGGGCGTGGTGGCGTGTGCCTGTAATCCCAGCTACTCCAAAGGCTGAGGCAGGAGAATCACTTTAATACAGGAGGCAGAGGTTGCAGTGAGCCGAGATCGTGCCACTGCACTTCAGCCTGGACCACAGAGTGAGACTTTGTCTCAAAAATAAATAAACAAAATAAAATAAAATGTCAGGAGTGCAGGAGATCATCTAGGGACACTGTTGTCACCATCATCATCATTACCATCTATTGACTTCACAATCTGCCTGGCATTGTACTAAGCACTTATTATCATTAGTTCATTTTCTTACCACAATCTTCTGTGATAGGTATGATTACCCTCATTTTTCTGGGAAGGACGCAGTCTCAGAGTGGCTTTGTAACTTGCCCAAGTGATGGTGGCTACTGCATCTGGGAGCTGAGACGCCCCTCTGTCTGGTGGCGCAGTCCCTGCGTAAGGCAGTGTCCGGCCTGGAAAGGAGACTCAGAGACGCTTGAGCGTGTGGAGGAGGGATTTACCACAGGATACTGGCAAGAAAAGGCCAGAGAAAACCAGAAAGAAAGGATATTGGGGAAACCAAGGGAAGAAGAAGTCTCGAGAAAGAGACTGTGGCACATATTCACTCATTCCTGGATTCACTCAACAGATATTTTGGTACCTACAGTTTCAGGCACTGTGACTGGCCCAAGAGTAGGCTGGTGAGTAAGACAGGCAGTCTTGCTGTGGAGAGGAGGGGTGCGTGAGCTGTCGCCAAAGGTCGGCATGGGAATCCCAGGAGGACAAGTCCTGTGGGGACGTGTGGAGGCCGCCGGTGGCTTCTGAACAGCAGTTCCAGAGAAACGGTGGGCAGAGGACAGGATGGGAGGCAAAGCTAGCCCCTAAAGATGGGAACTTCTGGAGGTGTGGCTGAGAAGGGAAGGAGAGATACAGTTGGCAGATGGGGAATTGGGAGCCAAAGGATTGTTTTGTTTGTTTTCCAAAGAATTGGAGAGACTTCAGAGGGTTTCTCACTAAAAAAAGGGAAGGGAAGAGAGTAGGCGGGAAAAGGTTAAATATAAAGGCAAACCAAGGAAGAACAGAAGGACAGCGGGAGAGATGTATTGGGAAGGCAGGGCTGTGGGTCCCAATGGACAGGGCAGCACACCTGTTTCTCTGAAACTGACAGGGAAATAACAGAGGGAAGGGCCTGCATTAGACTGTGGGAACAGGGGCCAGGAGAAAGTTGGTGCCTTTGTTTTCTTAGTAAGCAGAATGAGCTTAGCGAAGTGGAGTGAAGATAATCAAGTGGTGATGAGAACAACCTTGATGGTTATCATCAGATTAACAATAATAAGCTGAACTCTTTGAACTTGCTGGGGTCTGATGATGTGAGACCTATAAGAATGGTTTCTGGGGAGAAAGTTTGGAGGAGGCTAAGTGACTGTCACAAACTCATCTCTTCCTTCCCAATAGCGATGCCTTGGGAGTCCCTTAGATATGGTCTCAAAGTACTGGCCAGACAGCCCCCTAAGGCACTGCCTCCAACCCCTCTCCTGAGCCCACATACCCTGCCCTACTCCTCACATGACAGTCCCCATCTTCCCCAGGTCCTGCAGATACGTACACTTTTTTTTTTAAATGAAAGATCTCGCAAATTTATTAATGAACCCATCTGACTAGTGCAGAACGTGTAAACAAAGAGAAAAAAACATATTCCCAATAAAACTTGTCCAAGTGTCCAGATAGTGGTGACGTTTTGAGCTTGACATGGGGATGATGACCTTGATGCAGCATAAATATGTGTGCCATCTCATGTGCAATTCCTTATAGACCCAGCTTGGTTCTTCTCCAGTGTCTCCTCTTGGAGTTGCACCTGACTGATGACTAGTCTTCCTCTGAATCTATTGGGGAATGGGACAATTTTGCTTTTGTTTTTTGGCCAGGAATCGCTTGGCCCTGAAAGTCTTGTGAGAAGAAATGGCAAGAAATGGGGTCACCCACACACACCACGATGGCGAAGAAAGCCAGATCATGCACTTTTAAGATTCTCTGGGGCCTGACTCTGAACTCCAGTTAGCTGGGCGTCCAGACAGCTTTGTGGAAAGGAGAGTGTTCTCACTGGGTCTGCAGGGCTTCTCCCAGGTAGGACGCTGCAGTGTGAGGAATGATGTGAGTGTGGTCAGGAGCAAGAAGGCAAGTGAATCTGTTTGGTTGGTGAAAGCTAAGCAGCCTCCAATGACCTTGAATTTCAACAAAGGGGTGTAGGCTTTTTTCTGTGGGTACAGGATGCCTGGAAACTTTGGAGAACTTGAGAAACAGCATGGGTTCATGAGAGCAGATCTCTCTAAGCCAGGGTGTCTGGGGAGGCTGGGGGAAATGCAGAAGGGAAGAGAAGACAGCTCTGGCTGTGAGTGTTTGGTAGAAGGGGGACAAATTTCCCTGTTTGTCTTATCCGCTGCTTCATGGAAACTCCAGAATTCTCTCCGCTGGTGTGCTCTGGGGAAGCTCATGGCTCCCCTCCCCAGCCTGGGAGACAAGGTATCACTCACCCCATCGCTGAATTCTCATTGGACTTCTTACCTCCAAACCAGCAGTGGCTTCTGCCAGGGGACATCTCGGAGAAAGGAAAGGGCAGCTTTGCCTCCTCTCTGGTCCCACCTTTGGCTAAGCTTCTCTAGGACAATGGTCCTTCATATTTTTTACCTTCAAAATGAATTTTGAAAAACTATCTTTCATGTGCATTTTTAAGTCAACATCTAAAATTTTGGTAAGTTTAAGCAGTGGCAAAGGGTGTCCTTTATACTAATGTGTGAACATGGACATTTTAAATAAAAATAATTATATTTCTCCTTTAAAATGTAACAGTGGTGATATGGTTTGGATATTTGTCTCAGCCAGATCTCATGTTGAGATATAATCCCAAGTGTTGGAGGTGGGGCCTGGTGGGAGATGATTGGATCATGATGGTGGATTTCCCACAAATAGTTTAGCACCATTCCCTTGGTGCTCTCCTCATAATACTGATTTCTCACACGATCTGGTTGTTTGAAAGTCTGTGGCATCTCCTCCATCGTTCTCTCTTGCTCCTGCTCCTGCCATGTGAGATGCCTGCTCCCTCTTTACCTTCTGGCATGATTGGGAGCTTCCTGAAGCCTTCCCAGAAGCTGAGCAGATGCCTGTGCCATGCTTCCTGTACAGCCTGCAGAACCAGGAGCCAAATAAACCTTTTTTTCTTTACAAATTACCTAGCCTCTGCTATTTCTTTATAGCAATTCAAGAACAGCCTACACATAAATGGCATACAAATACCCAAATAATTGGATACCCACCATTATCTATTACAAAAACAAACAAACATAGCAGGTTCATCTTTAATGTTGAGAATGTGTATAATAGAAATTTAAAAAAATTTTGGTGACCATAACTGTTTAAAACATTTTTCTTTTGGATTGAGTTATCCATACAGTTAGTATTAGTACACAGCTGGTCAAATCAATGGACATTTTAAATGTTGATCAATAGTAATTAGATACAGAGGTTAACTTTTATCTCAAAGATAGCCCTTGTTTTGGGTGGATTCAAGGACTTTTGGTGTCTTGATCAAAGCAGGATTTCTGCCACCAGAATTCTGGATTGCCCCTTACTTGGTGTTCTGGAGGATTTGACACCTTGGGATATGCAATTCTCAATTTTTAAGGTGGAAGAATGTCATTGTGAGAGGATGGGGGCAATGGATGTGGGCCAAGGGCTTTGACTTTAGACTCATTCTCAGGAAGATCAGTGTCAGGAGGGCTTCAGGATTTGTAGTCAACGCCCTTCACTTGGTTGCCCAAGGGTCTTTGGAGAGTATTCCGTAGTCTCAGGTGCACTTAGCCAAAGAGAAGGGGAAGATGGACTGTGGGTGACAACAAAAACGATGATTATTTTGAGATTAATAAAAACAGACTGACAAAGTTCAGTTAATAAATACAAAGTTATAGCTAGATAGGAGAAATCAGTTCTAGTGTTGTATAGCACTACAGGATGACTGTGACTAACAACAATTTATTGTATATTTTTAAGCAGCTAAAAGAGCAGATTTTCTGGTTTCAACACAAGGAAATGATAAGTGCTTGAAGTGTTGGATATGTTAATTACCCTCATTTGATCATTATGCATTGTATACACGTGTCAAAATATCACACTGTACTATGCAAATATGTACAATTATAATATGCTGATTAAAAATAATAAAAGCAAAAAAGAATTAGGGATAGTGGAGTAGTGATTTTGAAGGAGCCTGGGTCTCTGATGATATCAAAGAGCTGCTGAAAGAAAAGTTAAACTCTTTCTCCCTGTTGAAAAAAAAATAGGCTGAGCTATTCTGATGTTTGACATTAAATGTGTAAAAATGATGACTTAATGTAGTCCAATCTAAAACCTCAGCAAGTTGTTACAGCAGTCTTATTATGGGCCAAGTAACAGTCTAAGAACTCAACAAAATGTCTTATCAAAAAACACCTCAAAATGATCTGAAAGAAGTAGGTATTTTCTTCCATTTTCTAATGAGGAGACTGGGGCTTAGAGAAGTTAAATAATTTATTCGAAGTGACCTAGCTAGGAGGGTACTGAGCTCTAAATGAGTCTAAATGGATTGTAAAATGGTTACATTCATCTGGATGCATTTGTGGCATTGTTTCTAGAGAAAGCTCATCCAAATTAGAATATTCAGCCCTCATTCTATGAACTTGTGCTACAGGTTAAAAAAAAAGCAAACAACTTTTCCTGCTCTCCTTCCTCAAATGACTTTTATAGTAAAAATAAGATAAACCAATATGCCGAAATTCAACTTGACATCAATTGAGATAATGTAAGAAAACAGAGCCATAAAGCAGGAGCTAAAACACTAACCATAAAAGAGACCACACTCTTTGGCCCGGCAATCATGCTGTGGAAAATAGACCTCAAAAATAACCCAAAATCTATTTGCACAGGAATCTTTATAATATAGTATTTACAAGCTGGAAATGACTCAAACACCCAACCATGAATAATAAACACATGCATAGCATTTTATGGTTTACAAAGTACATTCACACATCTTCGTCAATTTGGGCTGCTATAACAAAATGCCATAGCCTGGGTGGCTTAAATGAGAAATGTATTTACCATAGTTTTGGAGGCTGGGAAATCCAAGATCAAGCTGCTGGTAGATCCAGTGTTTGGTGAGGGCTGTCATTGTAGATGGCCACCTTCTTGCTAGGTGCTTATATGGTGGGAGGAAAGAGTGAGAAAAAGAGAGAGAGAAAGAGAAAAAAAAAGCGTGCTCTGGTCTCTTCCTCCTCTTATAAGGGTGCTGATCCCATCATAGGGGTTACACTCTCCTCACCTCATCCGAAGACCCCATCTCTACATACCATCACATTGGGCTTAGGACATCAGCATATTTTAGGGGGTGGAGGACAGAAACATTCAGTCCCTAGCAATACACAATTACCTCCTTTGAGTCTCATCATCCCTGCCAGGTGTAGGCCAAGAATGAATAAAGTCCCCACTGGGGCTTAGATGCGACGTGACTCTACAGGGAAGAAAATGGTGAAAGAGAAACTGGATATGTGAGTTGTTCATCTTGTTCTTGGCTCAGTTTTGGAGCTCCCTAGGCTTTATATTATTAGGTGACCACTTCTCACCTTGGCATTCCGGATGCATCACTCGCTTCTCCAGACATGAGCTGGTGAAGTCAAACTGATCGTCGAGTGGCATTTCAGGAATTTGGGTCTTTGCAGGTATTC
This sequence comes from Rhinopithecus bieti, assembly GCF_001698545.2. NCBI lineage: Eukaryota > Metazoa > Chordata > Mammalia > Primates > Cercopithecidae > Rhinopithecus > Rhinopithecus bieti. The sequence continues at coordinate 3,339,159 of NW_016804488.1, forward strand.
TTCCCTTTGTCTGCAACCCTCTTCGCCTGGTTAACACCTTCTGATACATTGAAGATGCAGCGCAGACAATGCCTCATCCCGAAAGCCTTCATCTTCCCCTGGAGGCTTGGGCTCCTGCAGGGCCACTCCACTGCACAGCTTACCCCCTGGCTATTGTGACCCACCTGTGCTGGTAGAGAGCAGAGCCTGGTGGTGCCACAAGCATCTTGTTGCCTAGGAGAACAGCCCTCTGTGAAAGGATGGGGCCTGTAGGAAAGAACGGTCCCATGCCATCTGGACTTAATATTTCCCTCTTTCCCTGAAGAGATAATCAGGAGCGATCCTGCAGCATCCCCATCCCTGTCTTCCTCAGCCACCTGCAGAAACACAAGCCCTGCAGGGTGTCCAGCATCCTCCAGCCCTGCTCCCTGTGCATGTCCTTGGCCTCCCACCGTACCCCTGGAATTCCAGGTCCAACAGTGATGCCCCTCTGTCTTCAACCTGTTCTCTGCATATGCCCTTCCTGTCCTAACAGAAACTTCTCTGTCGCCTGAGGTCTCGGCTTTCTCTGAAGCCCACATGAGCAAGGCCTTTTCTTTTCTCATACTCAACATAGCCTGCACCTAGAGGTAGGGGCTGTGTCTTCCTTGCTCCACTTTCTGTCTCTCAACCATTTCTCTCCCTTTTCTTTAAAACCCTTAGCCCCTCACACCTCCATGCTCCTTCTTGTGACCACCCTCCTTCTTCCTCATTCTGAGGACTTCAGGGCCAGCTCCCTGTCTTCCTCTGCCCCTCTACCCCTGTCCTAGGCCTTGGTGATCACAGCCTCCATGCGGATAACCCACCCAGCACCCTTCTCTCCTCTTCATGTTCTGATTTTACTTGACCTCAGCCTCACATTCCCACAGTTGGTAGGTTTCAGTCTGGAGGCCCTCTCTCCTGTGTGGTCACTGACTGTTGAAGTGACCCAGGATCCCTGGAGCCCATTGCTTTTCTCTGGCCAACACAGCCTGCCCAGGTGACCTCCCAACTTGCATGGCCATAGATGCCATCTCTGTGCCAAGGGGTCCTGTCCCTCCTCAGGCCACATGCTCCTCCTCTCCTTCCCCTGTCAACTCCTACTCACACTTCAAAGCCCAGGTCACAGTGTGTGGCAACTTCTGGAACTCCCCTGGGGAAATGTAGTTCCTCCCTTTCTGTGCTCCAGGGACACCTGTACCTCCACTAAGTTGGTCCATAGCATGCCATGTCTTTCTCTCCCAAGCCTCTCAAAGGCTGGAACCATGGATTACTGATCTTTATACCAACAAGTATAGTGGAACATTGTAAAAGGACAAGTGGATACGAAGAAGATGAGTAAGAAGAGGTTATGGGGTGATGTAACCCACTGGAGATTTGGTTTTGAGGGGCTCTTGGTTGAGGTGGTCCCTTTCCCACAATAGTGTTTTGGTGAAGAGTATTGTTTGGTAAACACGTGAAGCAACTGACCCTTCAATATTGATGTGGGTAACACTTGTCAAAAATTGCAATACAACTTATTAGATTTGTACCCAAAGTTGAAAAAAATATGGTAGGCAAGAAGGAAAAGAACAAGTAAGTGAAAAAATTTACTCTGTTACATTCTTCCCAAGAAGAATGACCAAGCATCCTCCTTGTTCATTTTGCTTTGTGAGTGGCTTCTCTATTTATGGTAAATGTCCGAGTCCTGAAAGACAGCAAAACCCAAGAATATGTCACTTGAGAATTCTGTTCCTGTGCCAGGCATGGTGGCTTATGCCTGTAATTCCAGTACTTTGGGAGGCCAAGAGGGGAGTATTGCTAGAGCCCAAGACATTAAGGCTGCAGTAAGCAATGACTGCGTCTCCAGCCTGGGCGACAGAATGACACTATGTCTCAAAAAAAAAAAAAAATGAAAAAAGAATTTTGTTTCTAGAAATTATTTCAAAAAATTCTTATTTGTTCTGTTAAGCAAGTTAAGTCCAATTCTGTAGCAAAGAGAAGGTCCCTGCTGGGCATCCTATATCATGCAAGCATTATAATTTTGTCTGAAACTCTTTGAAGCCACCATGGGATGTAGGGAATGAAAGGAACTGTGCTCTCTCTGGCCATCCTGAGAAAAGTTATTTAATATCCCTGGGCCTTGGCTTCCTCAACTGTGGGCATTTATAAGGTTATTAAAATTAACTTACATAACAATTGCTAAAATTCCTAAGGTCTGGTCTGTTGTAAGCTAAAAAAATGTTCATTCCCTATTCTATTTTGATTTAACCAGAGGTTACTCTTAAAATCTGGCATTGCCTCTTTCAAGCTCTAAACTAAAGCCTCTGTTCATAGAGGAGGCATTTTCCTTACGAAGCTAGGAAATTTCATAGTGGAGTTTTCCTGCCAACTCCTACGCACCCTTCAATGAGTAAGAGTTGTCTGGTGACCAAACACAGACACTCTGTGTTTTCCATGGAAAACCGAAGGGAGGCTTCCCTTTTGGGCGGGGGAAGGGAAGCAGAGCAGTAGCAGGTTTCAATCATGTGCTTACCACTTGCCACTTTCTGGTCTATATGTGTGGTTCCATCTGTGGGGTGGAAAGTCTGGTCATGGGGGAGGCTTCCAGCCCTGAACATCTCACCATGACTCCTTCCCAGGGCATAACTTTCACCAACAACTCCAGCTATTAATAATTGACTGACATTAAAATTAACTGATTAAAATGTATAGGATTGTGAAAGAAGCATCACCTGAAAAGTACCCACTTAATTTTGTTTACTGAACAACATGCTATGTCTCTCTCAGGTGAGATGAATACAGTTAACTTTTCCTTCGGATAGTAGTGGTCAAAGGTGGGTGGAAGCGTTTCATGAAGGCTGAGATTGTGTGTTGTGCTCTAATGGCAGTGCATCTGAAGTGTGCCCGTGCTGAGAGGGAGCCACTGCCTGCTCTGCTAGCTGTGGCTGAGGACAGCCTCCTGCAGGAGTTAATATTCCAGCTGGGTGTGGTCGGGAACTAGACGTTCTCCAGGTGGAAAGCAGGGCAAGGGAGGTTCTGAGGTGGGATTCCTGAAGTTGGGAAACAGGAGGATAAGAGAGACAGGCACGGGAGTCAGGAGGGCGGGGCTGAGGAGTTCCAAGATCAGGGGCCAGGGAGACAGCAGAAGCGTGCATGGAGTGTGTCGGTGTGTGTCTGTGTGCAAGTGCGTGTGTCCATGTGTGTCTGTATGTATGTGTCTATGTGTGTCTGTGTGTGTATGTGTCCGTGTCTATTTGTGTGTGTAACTGCGCCTGTGTCTGCGTATATGTGTGTGTGTCTGTGAGTCTGTATATCTGTGCGAGTGTGTGTATGGCTATGGGTGTGTGTGTCTTTAGTGTGTCTGTGAGTCTGTATGTGTTTGTGTGTGTGCATGTGTGTGTGTGCTGATTCGTATGTGTGAGTGTAAGTCTGTGTGACTTATGTGTGTATCTCTGTGTGTCTGTGTAGGTGTGTATGTGTTTATGTGTGTGTCTTTATCTATGAGTGTGTTTCTGTATGTCTGTGTGCGAGTCTGAGTGTATGTTTTTGTGTGTATGTGTGTGTCTTTATGTGTGTCTGTGTGTATATAAATGTGTGTGTTTATGTCTGTTTCTGTGTATGTCTTTATGTGTGACTGTGTGTGTCTCTGTGTTTGCATTTGTGTGCATGTCTTTGCCTGTGTATATGTGAGTATATGTATGTCTGTGTGTGTATGTGTTTATGTGTGTCTCTGTGTTTGTGTCTGTGTGTGTGTCCCTGCCTGTGTATATGTGAGTATATGTATGTCTGTGGTGTATGTGTTTATGTGTGTCTCTGTGTGAGTGTCTCTACGTTTGTGTCTGTGTGTGTCTCTGCCTGTGTATATGTGAGTATATGTATGTCTGTGTGTGCATGTGTTTATGTGTGTCTCTGTGTGTCTCTATGTTTGTGTCTGTGTGCATGTGTGTGTGGGTGCATGTGTGTGGCTCACTTAACTTCCACCCCTTGGGACCACCTGGCAGGAATTTCCGAAAGGAATGTGGGTCCTCATTGGAGTCAGGCTTAGAGCTTCAGGCTGACTCCTCTGTCTTCCCAATCCAATTCTCCTGCCAGTCCTTACACCCCTGCAAACCCACCAGCAGGAGTGCTAGATGGGTCCTGGACACTTGGCTAGGCTGCAACAATGTTTCCTAGAATCTCCTGCCCTGGTAGGATAGTTTTGGGCAAGGGTGAACAAAAGAGGAAATTGTGAGAGATTTGAGAGGCAGGAGCGAAGCAGCTGCCATGACTCTGAGAAGGCCATCTTGCTCAGACATGGTGACAGACAGATGCAGGATGCTCTGTGTCTCCCACCTGCATTCTATGCTCTGCACCCAGCTCTTCTTCCTGCCAAGAGTGCCCCAGGCTAACAACCAGACACCTGTGCAGACCCAGAGGGGCAGTCGCCACCAGAGGCATCAGCTCCTCAAAAGCTTCTCCCTGAGCTCCCTGTTGCAGTCACTTTGCTGGCTGGACATGCTATTGGCCTCCTGGCTTTCCCGACATGCTCCCATGTGGCTACTCACACCATGTCTAAGGCAGGCTGGCTGGTGACTCCCCTTCCAGACCTTCACTCCCCAGCTTGTGGGTAAGGCCTAACTCCAATAAAGCAAGCTGCATTTCCGCCATGCTCACGGTGGCGGTAACTCCACTCACCAGGGCCCCTGGACTGATACTGTGGCTGTCCAGCCTGGGTTTGCATTTTCCTCTCTGGGTTGAAGGACTGCTTCTCCTTCTGCCCACAGAGCCTGGTTCCATTGCAATATCTAGTCCAGTCCTTCTACCCTATGGTAAGTCCTTCCGGTATTTGTAAAGCTGCCACATCCTCCGAAGTTTTCAGAGATATTGAAGCAGAGGGTCTAGGTAGGGCCAAGGAATCTGAATTTCTTTAACCAGGCTTCCTCCCCACCAGGAGATTCTTCTGTTATACACCGGTTGTATTGTAGATTAGCCCAAGGCAGCCATGGACACTATACCACATCCCCTGGCTCTTTTGTCTACACTGTACTTTGTTTGTTTCTTGTCAGTTTCCTCTTCTGATTTTAGACAATGGCAGTTCACCTCCATATCCTCAGAGGACAGTTGCTGCTACATACCTGTTGCTAAATAAATGTTTGAGAGAAGAAAAGGAAGATGGAGAGGTAGAAACAGTGAAGATGAAACAAAGGGCCAGTCCTGGGCGGAGGTCAGGCTCAGCGCGGGCCCTAGAGGTAGGGGATAGACAGGAAGTAAGGGCACCTGCAGGGCCAGGACATTTGTCTGCCCCCAGCATAGGTTCAGGCAGGGCACACCTGCCTTCTCTGTCCACAGTCCAAGAGGCTTGACTTCAGGCAGGTGGGAAGCAGAGGCTTTCGGAGGTTGCCCCTGCTCTGACTGGCCCCAGGAGCTTGCACAACAGCTAAGTGAGGACTGGGTGCACTCCACTGGCAGATTGAGGCAGCGTGGCCCAGGAGGACAGACACAGGCTCTGGGGCAGACAGGCATGGGTTCATATCCTAGCTGCCTCTCGTTTTAGATGAGCTCCAGAACTGGGGTTCCTGTAGTACCTATGTCATCAGGGTATGGTGAAGATTTGCAGAGATGACAGAATGCCAAACACAATGCCCGCACACAGCAGGTCGCAAGCAGATGCCACATCCCTCCATGTCACACACACTTCTCTCAGTCTGCTTCAGTTAAGATAAAATACGCCCCTAAGCTGTCCAGCATTGAGGCCAGTCATCTTCTATCCCTATGGCTGTTTTCACCCCAGGAACTTAGCTAGTTTGCCACTTCGCATTTTGGGGTGTCTGGGTGCTCTTTTGTTTTCCCATACTGAGCAAAGAACTGGGAAATGGTGAGCCGTGGCTCAAGGACGATTCCAGGCTTGAAGGACTGATTGTTGGGTTATGGGGGGAACCTGTTCTGCCGGGTTTCCTTATATTTAGCAAACATCCCTAATGATGATTTAGGGGTGATTTAGGAAGGGTTGCTGATATCCTGAGCCCAGGCATTTCTCTGAAGATTGTCGTCACCAGGTAAATGGCAGGGCCCAAAGAATGATGCTGTATCCTCCTGGGAGACAACCACCACCTCAGGTCCTCCTGTCTGTGATCCAACCTCCGACAATGAGCAAATAAGGTTTGAACATTCTTGGGACACATCAGGAAGCCCAGCCCAGAAGTTTCTGAGTGTTCTGACACATGGGTGTCTGAAGGAGACAGTGATGGTCGCAAGAAACAGAAGCCCCTCAAGCTCGATAAGGTGACAGAGTATCTGATGAAGCCCAGGTGGGTGTCTCCGGGCCTTTCCCAGTGGCAGGAACTGGGAGGGAAATCCATCAGGAGCCAGGAGCAGTGGTTTCCGCAGCTCTCCACTGTCTTCGGGGCTACTTCCTCTAGTCTCTCTGCTCTGCCTGCCGTCTCTGTGATAGCCTCCAGCCTCACTCTGCAGCAGAGCTCTCCTCTTCCTCATCAGTGCACACAGCCCCAAAGGACCGAGAGCTTCCAGCTACTGCTAGCATCAAAGGCTGTCCCGAGCCCCCTTATCCCTTAGTTCAAATTTTTCATAGAGAAAGAATATGATTTGCCTACTGAGCATGCTCCTTTACCTCCCCCATCCTCAGCCTTTGAGGCAGGCCGGACAGCAGAATGGAGTCTTCTCCAGAGGCCAGGGCAGCTCATGATAGCACATAGAGCCGCAGACCACTGGAGGTCTGAGGCTGCTGCTCAGAGGACAGGTACAGTCCAGGTCACTCACTGAGTGGGTTTGCCAGAGGTAGGACTCCTCACAGCAAGCCTTTGAAAACGCTAGGCTTCAACTTACATTTAGGCATCCTTGTCTGTGCTGGGTGGTATCATGGCATGATGGACTAGGGCATAGGCACAAGACTGCTCCATTGCAGAGCTGAGTCCACAGCCTGACCTTCCACATAGAGGTCCAGTGATCCACTAGTGCAGCCGTGACCCACAGGACTAGGCCTGACCAGGCCATGAATGCAAACGCAGCCTGATAAGCCAGCGACTTTAGGTCCCCTCTCCAATATGGCAAGTTAGGTCCTTTAGAAACCCTCTCCTTTCATTTTTGTATCACTGGGGTGCTTAGAAAATGAATTCTAGTTAAACAATTCTGGCCAGGACTAGAACGGAGCCAGGACTAAGCAGCCTTGGAGATCCTATAGATCTGCGGAGGTACCTGTGTGAATTAGAGCTTGGTTCCCATCTCTCTTTTTTGCCACCCCCTTTCTCTCCAGTGACAAAGCTGACAAAGTTGGCTGCCCTGGGACCTGGTTCCTATGGACGCCTGCAGGCTCTGAGTAGGTCAGCCTGCATCTTCCAGGCAGTGATAGCTTCTCCCAGGTGAGAGGCAGGACAGTCCTCCTCCGTGGTACCCTCAAGCCCCAGAGCTTCAGTTCCCTCTGCAGGCCATGCCATTGACGGCACCCGCTGCCACCACGGGTATCTTGAACACAGGGAGGAGTTCCCAGTTCAGGCACCTCACACTGACTTCATCTTGGCCACCTACAAGCACCCCAGGGATATCAGAAACACCTGGAGCTGGAAAGGGGCTTTTACAAGACCTGACTTGTTGCTGCAGAGAAAGGGGACCTTGGTCCTCTCTGGGGACCTCTGCTCCCTAGAGTGCCCCTCTCTGGCCATTCCCACTCAGGACCAGGATGCCACACTCTGAGAATCTGAGACACACAAAGCGGTCACAGGTCGGTGCTCTGGTCTCAGAGGAGCGCCCCCTGCCCACCCCCACCTCAGCCATCCAGCACAGGCTGTGGACAGTGAGTGAGGAAGCCACCTGGAAAGGAGCCCACCATTGTTCCATGCAAACCACCCCAAACTCAGTGGCATAAGATAGTCACTTCCTTATGCTCAGGAATCCACGGGTCAGGAATCAGGGCCTGGGAAGGCCTTTCTCTGCTCCCTGGTGACTGGGGCTAGCTGGGAAGACTGGAATGCCTGGGACGAGGCAGACAGCCAGGGCTGCGGGCCCCTTTCCAGGTGGCTTCCTCACTCACTGTCCACAGCCTGTGCCAGAATGGCTGAGGTGGGGGGTGGGGGGCACTCCTCTGAGACCAGAGCACCTACCTGTGGCCCCTCGTGGGGCTCAGATTCTCAGAGTGTGGCATTCTGGTCTTGAGTGGGAATGGCCAGAGAAGGGCACTCCAGGGAGCAGAGGTCCCCAGAGAGCTGCACGAACTTCTCTGACCAAGCCTTCAAAGTCAGCTCATCACTTCTGTCTCACGCTATTGGTGGACACAGCAACAAGCATCCTCAGATGCAAGGGGCAGAGACACAGATGCACCCTCACTGTAAGGAGTGCCCAAGTCACTCACACAATAAGACAGCATTGGGGTGACAAATATTGTTACAGCCACCTTTGGGAAAGACAGCCTACTGTGCCCCTAGCTAATAATTCTTTCTGAGTCTTATTTATGATTTTGTGTTCAATACCCAGGGTGGCTCCAGCCAAGGGCAAACTGGTGGCCATTGTCTCCCCCGACCACTGGAGAGACAGGACACAGACACACAGCTGTCTCCACCAGCACGGAGGATGGCCTCACCAAGTCCCCATTTCTCCATTCCGATTTCTCCCTGACTGTAAGGAACCTGCTATGTCACATTCCTGTGTAGAAGACAGAAAAACACAGCTTCAAAGGGTAGGTGTTTTTTGTTTGTTTGTTTATGTTTTGTTTTGAGAGGGGATGATGTGTTGTTTCAATTTTCAAAGATTTTGAGTAATTTTACTTGGGATTCAGGTCAAAGTCCTTCATGTCTCTATTCCCCCAGTGTGGCCAGCAGGTACAGGGGGTTGCTGAGGAATGGGAACTCCGCGGTGAGATGCTGCAGAGGCAGCACCTTCCATCTGCAGCAGCTGACAGCAATCCCCAGAGAGGTCAGATTCATGCCCCGTGGGTGCCTGCCAGGCTCAATGTGCCTTCCAGAAAGAGACTCTGGGAGCCATTACCAGCTGTCAAAGGGACCCTCTGTGAGTTTGGACACCTCAGCTTCTGGGACAGGAAAAGATGCATTGTGTGTAGGTCACAGTTGGATGTCCCCCTTAGGGAAATGTCAGTTTCAGGAGTGGCAGGAGTGTTTACTGTTTGAGCTAGATTTTTTCTTTTATTGATACATAACGCTTTACATATTTATGGAGTACATGCGAGTGTTTTTTATAAGCATAGACTGTTCCATTTGCCCCCGAGATACGACTCAGCTCTGTTTGTCCACTGGTCTGTGCTCCAGGAGGCTGGACAGTATGGGCCACATCAATAGACTGTCCTTCCCCCAGAAATGCAGTTCGGTTCACACCTGCTAGAGATCAGAGGAGGAAGGAGCAGAAGTCAGTGATTTATTTATTGGCTTCATCTCTGTGGCATTTTCCTAAACCGGCCGAGGTTAAAGGCAGGCTGGTGTCATGTGCTGGTGGTAGGTGAAATGGGCGACTGCCGCATTGCAGCCCCACCCAGCATGACCTGAGACAGGGATGAAGGAAAGTCCTCCAGGTGGGCAGAACTCATTATTTGCTCCATATAATGAGACAGGAGGCCTAAGGTACATATATCATGGACTCTTGGGTCTTGGAAAAGAAATGGGTTGGACAGGACTGGGAAGGGACAAGACAGGAAGACTGGGGACAAGGAAAGCTGGGGAGGGGCTGTGTGGTACACCTGTGGATCTGAACACACAGCATGCACATCTTTGTGCTGTGTGTTGATGCCACCAGAAAAGCTGCTGAACCACAGCTGGACAGGACTGTTCCTACCGCCACGCCAGCCAGTCTGTCTCCTAGGCATGCTTGCTGCCTTATGGCTCCCCATGATGGAGGTGCCATGATAGCAATGTGAGTAGCTTTGTGTGAGCTCAAAGGCATGAACTCTTCCTCATAAAGTCTCAACCAGCTACAGCTACAGCAGAACACCCAACTTGTCAGCAGCAAGGGCCAATGCTGGGCCCTCAATGGCACCGTGCCTTAAGGAGACCAACTAGTCACTTGGTGAAAGGTCAATGGCATTGGACACCTTCCACCATGGAGTAGCACCCATCTATGTTCACCAGACCCACTGGGGGTGTGAATCTGCCTTCTCTGTCCCTACCGTCTCTGCCAGGATCACCAGCCAAAGGTTGACCGAGTAATCCTTTACATGATCTTCCTTCCAGACCAAGTGTTGCAGGTCGAATTGTGTCCTCCCAAAAAGACATGTTGAAGGCCTAACCCCTGGTATCTGTGAATGTGACCTTACTTGGAAATAGGACCTTCCTAAATATAATCAAGTAAAGGTGAGGTCATACTGGATGAGGGTGGGCCAGCTTAACTGGAACCCTCATAAGACAAGGGGAAGATGCACAGACACACACAGAGGGACACGGCCATGGGAGGACAATGGCAGATTGGAGGGATGGGACTGCAGGCCAAGAAATACCAGCCATTGCTGAACCACCAGAGAGGAGACAGGCTTGGAACAGTCTCCTTCGAAACCTACAAGGGGAACCAACTCCATGAAGAGGTGGATTTCAGGTTTTTAGCCCCAGATTTGGGAAAGAATCCATCTTGGCTGTAAAAAGCCATCCAATTTGTGAAACTTTGTTTGGGAAGCCCCAGGAAACGAATATACCAAGTGCTGCAGACCGAATTTCTCTGCAGTCTGGGTTTCTCTGAAAATTCACATGTTGAAACCCTCATCCTAAGGTGATGTGGAGACAGGGAATTGGTGAGATTGTTAGGTCATGAGGGAGGAGACTTCATAAATGGACTCAGTGGCCTTAGAAAGGAGACCCCAGAGAGCTCCCTGGCCCCTTCCATCATGTGGACACAGCAGGAAGACAGGCTGTGAACCAGGAAGCAGGGCCTCACCTGACACTGAAACTACCGGTGCCTTGACCTTGAACATCCCAGTCCCCAGAACTACGAGAAATAAATTTCCATTGTTTATAAGCCACCTGGTCAATGGTGTTTTGTTATAGCAACCCAAACAGATGAAGACACCAATGAATCAATTTAATAGCAAAATACATGCAACAATAGGCACGTGACCACAGGATCTACTGCTCTGGCCATGTACTTTACGTACTTCCCACACAGAATCAACTGGCTTATGAGAACAGTGAATGGCCTGTGGAAAATTGAGCCAAGACCAGTCAATGGCCAACATATGGTGCCACGTTCCCAACAGCTAGAGTAAGTGCATCTGAGAAGTCAGGGGTGGAAGTGGGATTGATCCTTTCCCCCATCACTTCCAGGGATGCCTTTTGGAGTCTCTGCTTTCTGTCCCTGTCAACACAGGCTCTGCTTGGTTAAAAAGCCTGGTTCCAGGTGGGAAAATGCATCCCCAGGGGGACAAGACAAAGTAACAGATCTGTGGAAAAGAAAAGGTCACCTCCCACCTGGCTCAAGTGAACTCACAAGGAAAGCAAGTACTTACTGCCCTTATGGATTACTGCTGGGAACTCAGGGTGCTGCCACACCATGCACGCAGAGGGAATGTGTCTGAAATACTAACTGCTACAACGGGAACTTTGACTACTGGGGCTGGGAGTTGGTTAAATTCTCTCTTCCTCTTTCCTGTCTCCCTGCACTGACTCTCCTGAGACCAAGTGGTGCTTGGCCACTCTGAGGGTGGCCTGTGAGACTTAAAGGATGGCCCTTGATACTGAGTAGTGGCCACTGTGGGGATGCATCTCCTATTTGTTCTCCCCCAATCCAACCTCCCTCCTATTCTCCCCAGCTCCTGCCAGCCTGGGCTTGTCCTCCCTGATCAAGTGTCCCGTATACACGTTGACTTCAGCCTTTGCTTTCCCAGGAACCCAGGCCAAGCCAGCATAATATGGCGAGGAGGGCATGCAAGCCTGGAGACAGAAGCGGTGTAAGGGTTCAATGCTCTGCAGATGAGGACTTCAGCAATTTATACTAATATAAAATCTTGCTTTCTTCCCACCCACTACGAACTCGTATTTTAGGAGTGACATTTTGAAGGGACATTATGTTTTCGGTGTGTTCATATATCTTCCTCTAGATCTTGGCCACTCCTTACTCCCTTGTCCCCACCCAGGCTTCCAGGACACTGTTTCCAGCACAAACTTTGATGACAGCAAGTCCTCACTTACCTGGAAGTTGACATAATCTTCCTTCAATGAGAGGTGACCGAGGGATGCTGTGTCGGAAATTGAGGAGGAAGGAGCTGTGATGTCATGCAACAATGCCAGTCAGAGCCAAGGCAGCCCACTCACACCTCTCTGGGACCCATAGGGCAGCTGCAAACCAAAATTCAAAAAGGACAAGTTGGGCCATCAAGCCCCAGACAGCCAGGTGTGCCTCATGCTAAAGCTTATGATCTTGTCTGTGGAAAGAATGTGGCTTCTAATCCAACCCTTCTAGGTTAGAATCCGGCATCCGTCCTTTATGAGCTGTGTGACCCTAGGCAAGTTCCTCTACCATTCTTATTTAGGCAACCTTTTTCACAGCGGTGATTTGAGCTTTAATGAGATGATATATGGAGAGCACCTGGCACGCACAAATAACTTAGTAAATATAAATGCCCTCTTCAAACAGGAGTGGGGTGGAAACATCAAGGAGTATCATGGATTGTATCCAGAAATCAGAAATAAGGATGAGTTCTTAGACGTTAGACCAGATGATATCTGCCTCCCACTGCTATCATGTGAACAAGCATATTAGTCACAGAGCCAATTGCCTGATACTTGATAAGTAGATGCTCATTGTTGTTATCCAATGGTGAATTCTCTCACAGTCCTGCATAAAAGTAGCTCACAATGAACAGGGAGCCCTGTGGCTTGCTGAGCTGGTATAGATCAATAGGAGAGGTTCCAGTGCTCCTCTTCCATCATGGCCATGATGCATTATAAAGAACCATTGGAAAAATACTTGGAGGAAACCATGTCAGCTTGAGCACACCCTTATCAAATTAGGACAGCATAATAGACCCTGTGAAGTAGGAAGGTAGAGTCAGACCCTCTGGGACCAATCCTGGAGCCTTAGGTTTCTAGCTTTGTAAACTTGGGTAAATTACTTAACCTTTCCCTTCAATTTCCTCATCTGTAAAATAGACATGACTTCCACCTCATGGGTGGTTGTGAGGATTAAATGCAAGAAACAGACATGAAGTCCCTGGAAGAGTGGAGGCTCCATGGTGGCCTTTCAGGAGGCAGATGGTGCAGCTCTGTTAATGGAGAGAAGAATGAGGTTTTGTGGAATCTACTGGAAGGAAATGAAGATCCTTCTCAAATCCCCTCAAAATTTTCAAAATTGATGGTTGTGAACTTTAGACACATAAGTTTCCCCTCTGGTTCCTTAGCTGAAAGTTGTCTGAAATGATATGATCTCATAGCTCCTGAACGTAGTTGATGGGATCTGTTTTTCATGCCACTATGTACATTTGCATCCTCCAAGATGTGAAAAGCTTTTGGGAGTATTCTCCCCTGCAGGTTTCCCGAAATGTAGATAGGCTCTTTCAGCAGGGGTGTGATGGACTGTAAGCCACACCAAGGACACTGGCCATCTGTATTAATCAGGCCCTTTTCTTTCTGAGATTTTTGATACTTTGACATCTGGGGTCTTGGTGACTCTGGAGGGACTGCCCTTCCCAGGGCTAGATGGAATGACGTCCTGCCTTGCATATGCAAACCAATCAGCCCAGAGCCCATATCTTCTTTATCAAGACCTTCTTTATCGAGCTCTTACACTCTGGTCCACTAGGTACCTGTCCTCATCCCCCAGGTCAGGTACCAGGCAATTAAGGGCAATTAAGATTCTATGCCTCAGGGCAGATCACTTGAGGTCAGGAGTTCGAGACCAGCCTGGGCAACACGGTGAAACTCCATCTCTACTAAAAGTACAAAACTTAGCCAGGCGTGGTGGCACATGCCTGTAGTCTCAGCTACTCAGGAGGCTGAGGCACGAGAATCGCTTGAACCTGGGAGGCGGAGGCTGCAGTGAGCCAGGATTGCACCACTGCACTCCAGTTTGCGTGACAGAGCGAGACTCCATCTCAAAAACAAAAAAAGATTCTATGCCTCAGAATCTGTTGAAAAATTTCAAAGTAGCCAATCCTAAGCCATTTGTTGTGCCAGTTCCTTCCTGTGGAAACCACACCAAAGGCTCCTGCCCACACTTCCCCAGCTACCTTGGCCTCCTGGCAGACCCTGGTTCTTCCCTGTGTGACCTGCATGGTGTGTCGTGCTTCCGGCTTCTTGGAAACTCTGAGTATCAATATCTTCCTTCATGACAGTCATTTCAATGTCTACATGTGTTACCTGATTTACCCTTGTGACACATTAATTAGCTTCTCTGCCCTTTAGGGACAGAAGGGCACATATATAATTAAAGTGAAATTAAGAAAACCATACTTTGTGGAACAGCCAGACATTTCAATTACATTCTGCTTCCAAGTGCCAAACATCACAGCTGAGACTCAGGTCTACAGAGACCCCTGCATCTTTATCACCTTTCAGTATCTTGTCTACATTGGCATGTGTTGATGGCTTCCTAAGCTGGCTCTCCCACTGGCTGCAAGCTTCTTGAGGATAAAGTTCCTAGTTTTATTTAATTTATGTCTTCTTTATGTTGTAGAGAGCCCAATACTCGATAGGTCCAGAATACATGGTTATGAAATGAATGACTGGAAGACTATGGTTCCATTGCTCTGGTGCCATGCCCACCCCAAGCCCTGAGAAATGTGTCACCATCATTGTAGATAAGTCTATCAGTCTGCTCCGGCTGTGGGGTATAATCAAAAGTATGTTTGGTATCTGTCCCAGGTTCCTGTCCCAGAGCTCCTTGAACTCTGGGAATTACCTGAGTGATGAGTGTCTCCTGTTACTCATAATGAGCCCCTTTGGCTGACACTCAGGTGTCAGCCAAAGGCATAATGCTCAGGTGGTGATTTTGGGTGGGGTCCCTGTGCAGCCTCAGGCTGGGACCAGTCACTCAAAAGACCAAGTGATCAGAAAAATAGAGGGTTGGAACTTTCAGCCCCATCCACCAACTTCCAGAAAGTGGGGGTAGCTGGAGATTAAGGTCAATAAAAACTCTTGAACAATGATGTTTGAGGAGGTTCTGGATTGGAGAACGCATTCCTGTACCAAGAGGATAATGGACTCCAACTCCACGAGGACAAATGTTTCTGCACTCAGGACTCTTCCAGGCCTTGCCCCAGGTACCTGTTTATTCTAGCGGTTATCTTTACCTTTTGTAATAAATCAGTAAACATAAGTTCAGTGTCTCCCTGAGTTCTGTGAGCCATCCTCCTAAATTATTGAAGCCATGAGGGCAGTCATGGGAACCCTAATTTATAGCATGTTGGTCAGAAGCACAGGTCACAGCCTGGGCCTTGTGATTGGCATCTGAAGCTGGGTTGGGGCGGGGGTTGGGGGGCAACCTTGTGGGACTGAGCCCTTCTCCCGTGGGATCTGATGCTGTCTCCAGGTAGATAGAATGGAATTGAATTGTAGGACATCCATTTGGTGTCCACTGGATAATTACTTGGTGTGTAGGAGAAAACCCCACACACCTGGTCACAGAAGTGTTCTGTGTTGTGAGAGGATAGGAGCAAACAGTGTGCGTTCCTCAGAGGCTGCTACAACAAAGTCCCCCTAAGTGGGTGCGCTTAAACAACGGACAGTTATCTTCTCACGGTCTGGAGGCTTAGAAGTCCACTGTCAAGGTGACAGAAAATTCTGTTTCTGGTGGGGCTCCTTTCCTGGCCTGTGATGCCCCCTTCTCACTGCTGTGTCCTCCCGTGGCCTTTCCTTTGGGTTCCTGCAGTGAGAGAGAGTGCTCTGCCTGTCTTCCTTTCTCACAAGGACTCCGGAGCTATTGAATCAGGGCCCCCCTCTTGATGACCTCATTAACCTTAATTGCCTCCCTAAAGGCCTTACTGCCAAATACACAGTAGCCTCAGGGATTAGGGCTTCAACAGATGGATGGGAATGGAGTGCAATTCAGTCCACAGCAATAAGGAATCAAGAAACAGTTTGCAATCTCAGAGCTGTAACATGCTGATGGGTTGTGCTCGTTTGTTTAGAGTGGCAAAGTTTGATGCTAGTAAGCACCAAAGTTTGTGGATGATTTACTAACAAACAACTAGAATAGCCCCTCCATCACATCCCATCATTAACCTGCATCCCGTGATATGCTCCTGAGTTACAGAAGCTGCCTCTGGAATTGTGTATAACTTTACAAAACTTCATATTGCCCAAGGGAGGGGGTCCTGTAAGGAAACATCATCACATGTCATGGCAGATACAATATTGAGATCTCCAGGCTTAGGGGACCACGAGTGCTGGGTGCTTCGTAATGGAAACAGGTGTGAACCTGAGATGGCAGTGATCACATGAGTGGGGGCCTGTGGATGCAAACGTTGAGTCAGCTACTTGGACACTGTTCGTTTTCAGCAGGGTATTCCTCACAGCATGCTAATTGTCATTATTATTCTTGTCAATGTTTTTTGGCTAAGGAAATAACAAGGAAGCAGATTCTGAAATTGGACACAGGATTGGTAAAAGTCCTGTGCACATTGGCAGGTGCAGCAACGGGACTTTCCAAAGGCTCTTTCTACACATATTCTCTTGCCAGCTCAGCCCTTTGAATAGGACATATCCTGAGGGAATGTTTCCCAGATCCACAGGGAGCGGCCCTGGTATGTTCTAGCATATGGAGCTAGGTTGCTTCCTTTAAAACAGTTGTTTTGAATTAGAATAGCCTAACGTGCTAACGTGATACTAATACCTTTGATATCTCTGTATTTCTGTTGCTATTTTATTTCCAGAAACATAGTTCAAACCTTTTACTTGTTTAGCTTTCCACAGCAATTTACTGATATTGTATGCTGGCCAAATCGCTTATGGTTTATGTTTTACAGTGACTAACTTTCTAGCTCCTGGGAGCATTGATCTTATTGCAGAAAAACCTACAGCACAAAGGGCCTGAGCTTCCACTGGGAATCTTGGGGTGTCTTAATCTCTCAAAATTATGCTGACCTCATGTGTATTGGATAACCAATCATTCATTTTCTCACTCAACTCACACATTTATTTATTAATGCAAGGAGTTTCCATTGTATCTGTCAATAACCCACTGTCATCCACTATTTTTGCCTCCATTCATTTCTATAAGGAGAACAACCACAAGGGTTCTCAAATTCTTTGTAGTGAAAGATCAGTTTGATTTTTATTTTTGATTCATTGCAGATTAATCTTGTAACAAAGTAAAATAGAAATAAATTACCAAAAAAGATGCAAATGATAAATCCCAACTTCTAATGATTAGGTTCAACATACATTCAATAGGTATAATTACCACAACTATACCACAATTGCTCTGAAAGTTTTTGAACATTGTCAATATTCATCTCAATTGCAGCTTGGTCACTGATGGTTTGGATACTTGTCCCCTCTAAATCTCATGTTGAGATGTAATCCCCTGTGTTGGAGGTGGGGCCTGGTGGGCGGTATTTGATCATGAGGGTGGACCCCTCACGAATGACTTAGCACCTTTGTGATGAGTGAGTTCACGTGAGAGCTGGTTGTTTAAAAGTGTGTGGCACCTCCTCTCTGTATCTCTCGCTCCCTTTTTCGCCATGGGATGTGCCTGCTTCCCCTTCACCTTCTGCCACGATTGTAAATTCCCTGAGGCCCACACCAGAAGCAGATACCAGCACCATGCTTCCTGTACAGCCTGCAGAACTGTGAGCCAATTAAACTTCTTTTCTTTATAAGTTACCCAGCCTCAGGTGTTTCTTTACAGCAACCCAGGAAGGTGTAATACAACAGCAAAGAGTTCCTGGACCAGCTTCGTTTCCACAGACCACACTGTGAGTAGCCCTGGAGAAGAGAGATCCTTCTGTGGGCTTCCCATCACAGCAAACAGCAACACTGTGCTCCAGCCAAAACCCTGGGCAAATCTGGCTTTCTTCGGTTGGTCCTAAGTTGAACCTGGGGGCAAAAATTAAGGAGGCTGTCAGTTATTAATGAGGTCTCACTGTTTGGGACTGATTGTTGCACTGGCTATTGCTTGGCTTTTTTGGCTGGTTGCTAGAACCTTGGGGCTGGCTTCCCGGGCAGGTTGCTGGGGGATGTGGGTCAGATTCCATTTTTATAGATGGTCTGGCCATTGTCATTTGTATATTCAGTCTCTCAGCAGGGATAAGGGTGGAGGCAGAGTCTACCATACGCTCTCCCCGACCCCAAGGTTTGTTGTCTTTTAAGTTGTATCACACATGCCTGCGTCAGCTGCGTTGCATAATGACAAAAGAAATAACATTATACAGCAGTCAGTGCTTCCGGATATGATAGCATAAGTCCCAGACTATTAATATATGTTTTAGTTTGTTTGGACTGTTGTGAAAAATCCCTGTTGTTTACAAACAACAGAAACTTATTTTTTTCCCCTTTTGGAGGTTGGAAATTCTGGGATTCAGTCAGGTGTCCGCTGAGGGCTGCTTCCAAGGGGCGCCTGTTGCTGCCCCTCCAGGCGGTGAGCGGAAAGCAAAGGAGGCAAACTCTGTGTAGCCTTCTTTATAAGGGCTATGATCCCATTCAGGAGGGTCTGTGAATCCCACCCATGACCTGGTCCCCTTGTAGAGGCCCCTAAAGCTCATATAAAAGGCAGCAAGGGTGCAGGAACACAGCTTCCAAGGGCGCAGGGGATGGCCTGGCTTCTGTGAACCGACTGGCGAGATGAGGCTTTTTGGATGAAGGATTCTAAGAAGATGTGTCTCTTTCTAAGAGCACAGCTGAGACTGAGACCCACAATACCTGAGTGGCTGAGTATGGCAGTGGGCTGGGGTGGCAGTGTGTTGGGCTTTAGGTCTTGACACGATGGGGAAACGCGGCAGCGGACGCAGCAAAGGCAGTGAGGCCAACCTCTGGGTCTGCAGCCGGGAAGCTCGTGCCTTCTGGGGCAGCAGATCTGTCTCCTTGGTGCTCGGAGCCTCTTCTATGAGATAGGGCTCCATAATGTGGCTGTACATTACCTTTCTCCTCCAGTGTGGAAAAAAAATCCCTCTGTGACACACATTTTTTTCCATATTGGAAGAGAAAGGGAATGCAGACCCACACTGCCTGTGTGCGCACGCCATTTGTAAATTAATAATTGTGATATGCACTCATTCACTGAGGGTGCTTTGATCTCTCTCCCACTCCCCATCAGTGGATGCTACTTTTTCCCAGAATCTACTGGATCTGCCATTTCCCAGGGACTTGCCTTTTTCCCACAAAACAGAGTTGAGGCAATGGAAAAGCCAGCCCGGGTAGAAGAGGCAACAAAGGCAGGGGGAGGGGATCAGCATCATGATTTCAGGGAACAGCAAACGTTCCATAGGACTGGAGCCCTGAGTCTGTGAGGAGAAATGAACAAGTCTACCACAGTAGTCCAGAATGAGAAGTAAAATTATGTCACAAAAGGTGTGAGTGGGAAAACTGGGCCCAGCGGCAGATTATTCCAGGAAGGGATTGTGCCTTTGTATATCTCTGCAGTGCTAACCTCAATGCCAGTTCCTCAAAGCGTTACAGACATTTGCCATGCATCTGTTACTCAAGTGCCCTGCTCAGAGAGAGCCAGTCTTAAGCCCCCAGGAGCATCCTGTTGTGAATCGGTTCACACTTCTATGAGATGGGCAATAGGGAAATGTGATGTACAGGGAGAAGACGGTTGGGGGAGAGGTTCATTCCCATAGAGAAGCTGATGGAGACAACCCACACTTTAAATAAATCAACTCTGGTCCTTTAAACAAGAAAAGGGGATTTCATTACTATGTTGGTCAGCTGGAGACAGCCCTGGGGCAGAATATGTAACCTATTAAAGAAACAAAAGCTCTCGTAAATACCCTTAAAGTCAACACAGTTCTGTTTAATTTAAGTCAATTCTCTTTATCTCTCTAAAAGAGCTTTCTAAAAACTTCGTTTATACTTTAATTGAATAAAGTCGAATCTTTTATATGTAGAGAAATGCAACATTTCATTGCTATAGTACTTTCTATATCTCAGCCTTTTCTTTAATTCAGCCTTTTCATTCAGTCTTGCTGAATTCGAATCAACAGTGGAGCAGGAACTTTGGAGTCTTACTTACCTGGGGTTCCTCCCCATCTCTCATCTTGATGGCTGGTCAAGTTAGCCAGCCTCTTGAAGCCGGTAGTTTCCCCTTCTGTACACTGAGGGCAATAATAGGACTCATCCCAGTGGGCTTGCATGAGGGTCACATGAGGTAATGTGTATTATGCACTCAATGCCCCCAAGACATTTGTGCACGTATTATTATTAAGAACAAACCGCAAAGTGGGGTTTGCTTTTTGATGGCTTCTTAGTTCTGAGGTAAGTTTTAATTTCCTTGCTAATATTCCTTTTATCGCATATAAAAGAGGTGTGTCTAAATCTCACTGCATCATTATGAAAACATGGCTCACAGTCGAGTCATGCGGGTGGTAGCCAGACACTGTGTCTTTGTTTGGTCATTTAGTGATGCAACCCTTGAAAAATCCTCTCTCTGATAATTCTGTTGGGAACAGTTTCCAAGCCATTAAAATGTTATTCTTCCAAATCCTCCTGCATCGGCAACAGGGGAATAAAGACAAAATGCAGCGTCATTTGGGCTTTGCCTAAAATGAATTGAATCCTCCTCAGCAACAGATAGAGTGTGAAATTGATCAAGAATTTTCTGAAGTCAGAGTCGTGACTTGCAGATGATATGTATCATGAATGCAGGTAGAGGGATACCTCCTTAGCATAATTTTCATGGATTTGGAACTGGAGGCAATTTCTACAGGTGGCTGGAGCAGGAATTTACACCTGCAGGGACCAAGGGAAAAGATTTTTTCAGCAAATGAGTGACTATTGATACTTCAGAAGAAACATTTACCTGAGAGAGTTAAGCATTTTGCAGATATTCATTTACATAGAGGTAGTTGGAAATTAATTACAAATAATCCTTATCTATTTTTAAAGCAGTTCCACTAGGGAGAAAACTTGAAAGTCTTGTACAAGGTTATTCTATGCACAGAATAGAACTTTGGAACCAGAAGAACAAATTAATCAATCCTCCTAATTTTGCAGATGGGAGAAGACAGGAAATAGGAACCCTGCCTTGGATCATAGAAGTGGTGGTGACCAGTGAGGGTCTAGAACAGGGACAATAAACAGGCTTCTTCTCTGGCCCTGGCTTAGTGGATTGGAAGGGGTTTCACGGACCACTGTGAGAAGGATATGCACCATGGATATGACAGCATAAGGGCCACCATGGGGGGGCCATTCCTGGATGGCTATCTAAAATACCTATGTTAACCAACCAGCATTTGTTATACACCAATTGTATGCTTTATCTAATTTTTTTCAACCATGCATACTCCCCCTGATGGTAAGAATTCATAGTCCAGTATAATCATGGCATATCTTCCCAGAGCTTCAATTTTACTCGGTGGGTAGATAATTTACAATGAAAATTTTCTATGAAAGCAAATGGACTAGAAAGTCAAATTCATGTGAATAATAAAACATGCGAGTTAGGGACATGTTGTGGTTGTAGTTTTAGACTCTGCTCCTGGGTTTCCCTGTGTAATCCACTCAGAGATATTTTGGCAGAAAAATTTGAGAAGTGAATCCAGATAAAGTAGTTGAAGTTTATTCCTGGATCACACATCCTGGAAGGGGTGGCATGGAGGTCTGTGTAACTGAAGAACTGTTGTGCTTCCTGTTACAGAGTCCAGAGTGAAGGGAGGGAGCCTTGAATTTAAAATCAAGGGCACTGGAACCAGATCAGAGGGGAAGGCAATGTTATGCTCTGCCTACTGCGAGGCAGCCACAGCAGAGACTTGAGTATAAATTCAACACAACCACTTTCAACACGTCTCTGAACATGGAGCCCCCTTAAGGTCACATGGCCTGTCCACCTTTATAAAGCATACAAAGACCCTGGATCGCCTAAGAATATAGGTTTGTTTTGCTGGAGAACAGAAAAGACAGAAATAGGGGGTAATGTTCAAGTATAGTTTTAAAAACATCATGGGAGACATCAAATGCCTGGCAGAGCCCAAGATATTCTAAGCATTTCTTTCAATGTTTCTGTCTCCCCTCTTTGGTTGGCTGGGACATGCCAGGTTTCACTGTATTTGGAGACAGCTAGTTAAGTTCTTCCGGGGTCCCTGTGATAAATGGGTGGGCAGCCACAGAACTCCAGATTCCTCTGTTGTGATGGAGGTACGAGAGGACACCTCTCACTGTGAAATGCTAGGGCAAGAATTCCACAAAGAGAATTTGTATGTTATGGATGCCTTGTATGTCTCCATAGAGAGGTGTGTTGCTCAGGGAATGTGTCAGCCAAGAACCTAAGGTCACTCAGATAAGTAGCCAAAGAAATCAGATGGGTACATATCAGAAGGATGTGGGTAGAAGAGAATACTTAGTACCAACTGTGAACCCAGAATATCTGAGAGAGGTCTCAATCAATTTAGAAAGTTTATTTTGCCAAGGTTAAGGACGTGCCCAGGACATAGCCCCAGGAGTTTCTGACGACATGTGCCCAGGGTGGTTGGGGTACAGCTTGCTTGAATACATTTTAGGGAAACATGAAACATCAATCAATATGCGTAATATGTACATTGGTTCCGTCTGGCAAGGTGGGACAGGGCCAGGGGAGTGCCAGGTCACATTCTTTTGAGTCCTTGATCAGCCTTTCACTGAACACACAGTTTAGTCTGGCTTGGTGAATCTGTATTTTTACATAAACAATAGGGCAGAGGAAGCAATCAGATATGCATTTGTCTCAGGTAAGCAGAGGGATGACTTTCTGTCCTGCATCTGTGAAGATAACCTATCAGTTTACATTGCCAGGCTGAAATTCAACAGAACTGTTTTAGGGGTGAGGGTCTTCTGGCCCACAGGAGTTTCCTTGTGGGCAAATTGCAAGGGAGGTATGTAGCTTTTTTTTTTTTTTAAATCTTTGTAGCTATCTTATTTAGGAATAAAATGGGAGGCAGGTTTGTCTGATGTAGTTTCCAGCTTGACTTTCCTCTTGGTTTAGTGATTTTGGGGTCTGAGATTTATTTTCCTTTCACACAACTGTAAATGTTGGATTTAGAAAAGTAGTTCTTGAGCATATGGGCTAAGATGGTCTACTAGAAACAGCTGCAGTCAGAGGCGCACACTAAGAAGAATGAAAACAGCGAGCGAATCCTGAACCAGCAACTGAGGCATCTTGGGACTGACTATGGGGTTGGCACAACCCATGGAGAGCGAGTAAAAGTGGGGTGGAGCCATGCCCACCTGGTAGTCATAACCAGTTTAAAGAGAGGAACGTACAGTCTGCCATTATTCCCCTGCTTCTTCTGGGGAGACTGAGTGGTTTGGACCCAGGAGGAATTCCCCACAGCACAGCACAGTGGCTGTGGCAGATCATGGCCAGACTGCCTCTTTAGGCTGGACCGTGACCCAGCCCTCCTCACTGGCCGGTCCTACCTGCAGGAATTTCAGCTACTCCAGCCAGGGGTTTAAGGACAGAATTCTGATCTCCCTGGGACGGAGCTCCTGTGGGGAGGGGGTCACATTCTCGGTAGATCAGCCTACTTAATCTTTCCCCCTGCTGGCTCTGAAGAATGTGGGGACTCCAGACAAGTAGGACTCCCGCAGTGCAGCACACCCCCTCTGCTAACCGGCAGCCAGAGTGCTTTGTTAAGTGGGTCCTGGATTCTGTGCCTCCTGACTGGGTGAGACCCTACAACAGGGGTTGCCAGACACCTTATACAGGAGCGTTCCCACTGGGATCAGTTTGGTGCCCCTCTGGGACAGAGCTCCCTGAGGAGAGAGCAGGCAGCCATCTTTGCTGTTCTGCAGCCTCCACTGGTGACATCTCTAGGTGTGGGAGGGACCCAGGCGAATAGGATCTGGAGTGGATTTCCAGCAAACTGCAGCAGCCCTACAGAAGAGAGGCCTGACTGTTAAAAGAAAAACAAATAAACAGAAAGCAACAACAACAACATCAACAAAAATGTCTCCACAAAACCCCCCATCCAAAGGGCAGCAACCTCAAAGATTGAAGCTAGATAAATTCATGAGGATGAGGAGGAATCAATGAAAACCACTGAAAACTCAAAAAGCCAGAGTGCCTTTTCTCCTCCAAATGATCACAACACCCCTCCAGCAAGGGCACAGAACTGCGTGGAGGCTGAGATGAATGAATTGACGGAAGTAGGCTTTGGAAAGTGGGTAATAATGAACTTTGCTGAGCTAAAGAAGCATGTTCTAACCCAATACAAATAAGCTAAGAACCATGATAAAATATTATAGTAGCTGTGAACCAGAATAACCAGTTTAAAGAGAGGAACGTAAATTACCTGAAGGAGCTGAAAAACACAAGAACTTCACAATGCAACCACAAGTATCAATAGCCAAACAGACCAAGTGGAGGAAAGAATTTCAGAGCTTGAAGACTATGTTGCTGAAATAAGATAGGCAGACAAGATTAGAGAAAAAAGAATGAAAAGGAATGAACAAAACCTCTGAGAACTACGGGATTATGTAAAAAGACTGAACCTACAACTGATTGGGGTACCTGAAAGAGACGAAAAACATGGAACCAAATTGGAAAACATATTTCAGGATATCATCCAGGATAACTTCCCCAACCTTCCAAGACAAGCCAACATTCATACTCAGGAAATATATAGAACCCCAGTAAGATACTCCATGAGAATATCAACCGTAAGGCGCATAATCATCAGATTCTCCAAGGTTGAAATGAAGGAAAAAATGTTAAAGGCAGCCAGAGAAAAAGGCCAGATCACCTAAAAAGAGAAGCCCATCAGACTAACAGCAGACCTCTCAGCAGAAACCCTATAAGCCAGAAGAGATTGGGGGCCAATATTCAACATTCTTAAAGAAAAGAATTTCCAAATCAGAATTTCATATCTGGCCAAACTAAGCTTCATAAGTGAAGGAGAAATAAAATCTTCTTCAAACAAGCAGATGCTGAGGGAATTTGTCACCACCAGGCCTGCCTTGCAAGAGCTTCTGAAGGAAGCACTAAATATGAAAAGAAAAAACCATCAGCAGCCACTACAAAACACACTGAAGTACAAAGACCAATGACACTATGATGAAACTACATAAATGAGTCTGCAAAATAACCAGTTAGCATCATGATGACAGGATCAAATTCACACATAACAATACTAACCTTAAATGTAAATGGGCTAAATGCCCCAATTAAAAGACACAGAATTGCAAGCTGGATGAAGAACTAAGATGTATCATATGCTGTATTGAAGAGACCTATCTCACATGCAAAGACACACATAGGGTCAAAATAAAGGGCTGAAGAAAAATTTACCAAGAAAATGGAAAGTAGAAAAGAGCAGGGGTTGCAATCCTAGTTTCTGATGAAATAGACTTTAAAACAGCAAAGTTCAAAAACGACAAAGAAGGGCATTATGTGATGGTAAAGGGTTCCATTCAATAAGAAGAGCTAACTATCCTAAATATTAATGGACCTAATACAGGAGCACCCAGATTGATAAAACGAGTTCTTAGAGACTGACAAAGAGACTTCGACTCCCACACAATAATAGTGGGAGAGTTTAACACCCCACCATCAATATTAGAAACATCATCAAGACTGAAGATTAATAAGGATATTCAGGACTTGAACTTAGCTCTGGATCAAGTGAAACTGATAGATAAATACAGAACTCTCCACCCCGAAACAACAGAATACATTCTTCTTGGTGCCACATGGCACTTACTCTAAAACTGATCACATATTTGGAAGTAAAATACTCCTCAGCAAATGCAAAAGAACTGAAATCATAACAAACAGCCTCTTAGACCACAGCGCAATTAAATTAGAACTCAAGATTAAGAAATTCACTCAAAACCACACAACTACATGGAAATTGAACAACCTGCTCCTGAATGACTCCTGGGTAAATAATGAAATTAAGGGAGAAATCAAGAAGTTCTTTGAAACCAATGAGAACAAAGAGACAAAGTACCAGAATCTCTGGGATACAGTTAAATCAGTGTTAAGAGGGAAATTTATAGCACTAAATCCTCACATCAAAAGGCTAGAAAGACCTCAAATTGACACCCTAACATCACAACTAAAAGAACTAGAGAATCAAGAGCCAACAAACCCCAAAGGTAACAAAGGTTCCATAAGATCAGAATGGAACTGAAGGACATAGAGAAAAACCCATCAAAAAAATCAGTGAATTCAGGAGCTGGGTTTTTTTCCAGAAAAAATTAATAAAATAGACTTCTAGCTGGATTAATAAAGAAGAAAAGAGAGAAGAATCGAATAGGCACAATAAAAAATGATAAAGGGGATATCACCACTGACCCCACAGAACTACAAACAACCATCAGAGAATACTATAAATACCTATATGCAAATAAACTAGAAAATAGAAAAGAAATGGATACATTCCTGGACACATACATCCTCCCAAGACTGAACCAGAAAGAAGTTGAATGCCTGAATAGACCATTAACAAGTTCTGAAATTGAGACATTAATAAATAGCCTAATAACAACAACAACAACAACAACAACAACAACAACAACAACAGTCCAGGGCTAGACAAATTCTACCAGAATATAGCTGAATTTTTGCACAGGTACAAAGAGGAACTGGTACTGTTTCTTCTAAAACTATTCCAAACGATTTAAAAGGAGGGACTCCTCCCTAACTCATCCTATGAGGCCAGCATCATCCTGATACTGAAACCTGGCAGAGACACAACAAAAAAGGAAAACTTCCAGCCAATGTGCTTGATGAACATCAATGCAAAAATCCTCAATAAAATGCTGGCAAACCAAATCCAGCAGCAAATCAAAAAGTTTATCCACCACAATCAGGACGGCTTCATCCATGGGATGCAAGGCTGGTTCAACATACACAAACCAGTAAAAGTAATTCATCACCTAAACAGAACTAAAGACAAAAATGACATGATTATCTCAATACATGCAGAAAGGCCTTCAATAAAATTCAACATCCCTTTATGTTAAAAACTCTAAATAAACTAGCTATTGATGGAACATACCTAAAAATAATAAGGACCATTTATGACAAATGCAGAGACAATATCATACTGATTGGGCAAAAGCTGGAAGCATTCCCCTTGAAAACTGGCATAAGACAAGGATGCCCTCTCTCACCACTCCTGTTTAATGTAGTATTGGAAGTTCTGGCCAGGGCAATTAGGCGAGATAAAAAAATAAAGCGTATTCAAATAGGAAGACAGAAAGTCAAAATGTCTCTGTTTGTGGATGACATGATCCTATATCTAGAAAACCCTATCATCTCAGCCCAAAAGCTTCTTAAGCTGATAAGCACCTTCAGCAAACTCTCAGGATACAAAGTCAAGGGGCAAAAATCACAAGCATTCCTATACACCAACAATAGACAAGCAGAGAGACAAATCACAAATGAACTCCCATTCACAATGGCCACAAAAAGAATAAAACACCTAGGAATACAACTAACAAGGGAAGTGAAGGACCTCTACAAGGAGAACTACAAACCACTGCTCAAAGCAATCAGAGAGAACACAAACAAATGGAAAAACATTCCATGCTCATGGATAGGAAGAATCAGTATCCTGAAAATGGCCATGCTGCCCAAGGCAATTCATAGATTCAATGCTATTCCCATGAAACTACCATTGACATTCTTCACAGTGCTAGAAAAAACTATTTTGAAATTCATATGGAACAAAAAGGGAGCCCGTATAGTCAAGACAATCCTAAGCAGAAAGAGCAAAGCTGGAGGCATCACACTACCTGACTTCAAACTATAGTACAAGGCTACAGTAACCAAAACAGCATATAAGATATAACAGATATAAGAACAGACACATAGATCAATGAAACAGTATAGAAATCTCAGAAATAAGACTGCACATCTACAACCATCTGGTCTTCAACAAACCTGACCAGAAAAAGGAATGGGGAAGGGATTCCCGATTAAATAAATGGTGCTGGGATAACTGGCTGGCCATATGCAGAAAATTGAAACTGGACTCCTTCCTTTCACCTTATACAAAAATTAACTCAACATGGATTAAAGACTTAAATGTAAAACCCAAAACCATAAAAACCCTAGAAGAAAATCTAGGCAATATCCCCTTCAGGACATAGGCAAGGGAAAAGATTTCATGACTAAAATGTCAAAAGCAATTGCAATAAAAGCAAAAATTGACAAATGGGATCTAATTAAACTAAAGAGCTTCTGCACAGTAAAAGAAACAAGCATCAGAGTGAACAGACAACCTACATAATGGGAGAAAATGTTTGCAATCTATCCATCTGACAAAGTTCTAATACCTTGAATCTACAAGGTACTTAAACAAATTTACAAGAAAAAAACAAACAACCCCATGAAAAAAGTGGGCAAAGGATATGAATAGACACTTCTCAAAAGAAGTCATTTATGCAGCCAACAAACATATGAAAAAAAGCTCAACATCACTGATCATTAGAGAAATGCAAATCAAAACCACAATGAGATATCATCTCATGCCAGTCAGAATGGCAATTATTAAAAAGTCAAGAAACAACAGANGCATCAGAGTGAACAGACAACCTACATAATGGGAGAAAATGTTTGCAATCTATCCATCTGACAAAGTTCTAATACCTTGAATCTACAAGGTACTTAAACAAATTTACAAGAAAAAAACAAACAACCCCATGAAAAAAGTGGGCAAAGGATATGAATAGACACTTCTCAAAAGAAGTCATTTATGTGGCCAACAAACATATGAAAAAAAGCTCAACATCACTGATCATTAGAGAAATGCAAATCAAAACCACAATGAGATATCATCTCATGCCAGTCAGAATGGCAATTATTAAAAAGTCAAGAAACAACAGATGTTGGTGAGGCTGTGGAGAAACAGGAATGCTTTTACACTGTTGGTGGAAATCTAAATTAGTTCAACCATTGTGGAAGACGGTGTGGTGATTCTGCAAAGACCTGGAATCAGAAATACCATTTGACCCAACAATCCCATTACTGGGTATGTACCCAAAGGAATATAAATCATTCTATTGTAAAGACACATGCACAGTTACATTCATTGTAGCACTACTCACAATAACAAATACATGAAATCAACCCAAACGCCCATCAGTGATAGACTGGATAAAGAAAATGTGGTACATATACACCATGGAATATTATGCAGCCATAAAAAGCCTTTTCAGGGACAGGGCTGAAGCTCAAAGCTATTATCCTCAGCAAACCAATGCAGGAAGAGAAAATCAAACACTGGATATTCTCGTTTGTTAGTGGGAGCTGAACAATAAGAACACATGGACACAGGGAGGGCAACAACACACACTGGGGCCTGTCAGGGTGGGGTGAGATTTTGGGGGAGGGAGAGCATCAGGAAAAATAGCTAATGCATGCGGGGCTTAATACCTAGGTGATGGGTTGATAGGTGCAGCAAACCACCATGGCACACGTTTACCTATGTGACAAACCTTCACATGCTGCACATGTATCCTGGAACTTTAAATTAAATTAAATTTAACTTAAAAAAATAAAGAAAAGAAAAGTGGTTATATTAGCGACCATTAAGATTTCTCAGGTAGCTTTGAAAGATCTCCTGTGCCAGGACCCCATCCCCAGAAATTCTGATTGGATTGGTCCTGGGGGAGGCTCCTGTCATCAGCACTTTAGAAAATATTTAGAGGTAATTTGAATGTGCTACATTCAAAACCACAGGTTTAGGGGCTTTCCTTCTAACTAAAAGCAGAAAGAAGCTACTGAAATGCCAACACTCTCTTCCCAAGGCAAGGAGGCAGTAATTTCAGGAAATGCTAGAAACCCTGGGAGACAGACAAGAGAGAGACACACAACAGTGGGGCATGTTGGAAGCTGGGCATGGGGAGTGGTGCAGGCCTGTCTGCACAACTGATGTGACAGCCCTGGTGAGCTATCTGGCAGGAGGAGCGGGCTGCAAGTGAGGGCTGTGGGGGCAAGTGGGGAGTGATGGGCTATGGGGGGGCTATGGGCTGAAGGCGGTCCTGAGCAACAAGGATAGGGGGAGCAGAGTATGGAGTCCCACATCCCGGGAGCTCTGTGTCCTTCTCCAGAGAGTCTTGTAACAGAGAAGCTCATTCTTTTCTAGGCAGAGCAGTGGGTGCGGGAAGGGGCTTCACTTATAACCACACAGAGAACCACCAGTGATCTGGGGAGGGGACCAACATAGTGTTTCCTTGGTAAAAGAGAAGGACTGAGAATTTATCCAGAATAACTTGACCTGGTGTGTCAGTTAAGGTTCCACCAGGGAAAGAGAACCAGCAGAACGGATGGTAGAGATAGATAGAAATAAAGATAGGTGATAGATAATAGATACAGATAGGTGATTGCTAGATGATAGAGATAGTTAGATGACAGATATAGATAGGTGATAGGTAGATGATAGATAAATAGATATAGGTATATGATAGATAATAGAGGATAGATATAAATAAGAGAAGATAGATATACATAGATAATAAAAGACAGATGATATATAATAGATGATAGATAAAGATAGGTGATAGAGATAGATGACAGAGAATAGAAGATATAGATAATTATAGATAATAGGTAGATAATACATAATAGAAGATATCAATAGATGATAGAAGACACAGATAGATGATAGATATAGATGATAAATATATATAAATAGAGATAGCTGATAGGAAGACTAGATAGATGGATAGAGAGAGACATTATTGTGTGGCTTATGGGATTATACAAGACTGAAATCTACAGGGCAGGTCTTCAACAAGGATAGGCAACAGCTCTCGGGAGGAAGTGAAGTCACAGTCCACAGACAGGATTTTTCTCTGCCTCAGGAAAACCTCAGTTCTGCTCTTAAAGCCTTTCAGTTGATTGGATGTAACCCACTCAGATTGTGTAGGGTAACCCTTACCTAAAGTCCATAAACTGTAGCTGACAATCACAATCACATTAACACCTAGATTAGTGTTTGATTTTATAACTACGTACTAGATCCTAGCCAAGTTGACACCGGAAACTGAACCTCACACCTGGGTTAGCAGGAAGGTTCATCAAATCCTATAAAATAACATTCATACCCCAGACTTCCCATTTACATCAGTGGCACCACCAGAATCCCAGTTTCTTGGAGTATTTTCTTCTGGTTCCTCAGCAATATAATTTTCAAGCCATGAACAATCCCTGCAGATTTTCTGGGAATTGCCATTCACACTGAAGCTTTCTCCAAACCTATACTCACCAGCCTCTCACAGACTCCCAAACCTTTATGCTGAGAATCTCTGCTCTAGTCTCATTAACTTTGTACCGAAAAGTAATGAAACACTTTTTTCTTGTAGTTCTTCCTGTGTTAAAACAAAGTCTATCCAGTCTAAATTCCTTGTCCCAGCATCTTAGTTCTTCCATCACTCCTTATTGAACATTTCTGCCCCTTATTCCCCAGCAACTCCTCTCCAGCAGCACCTACTTTTGGTCAGATCTTGGCACACCAAGTCTCATTTTCAGCTCTTCATCCATGTTCTTGGTGGTCCTTACAATTACTTCTGTTAATCTTGGAGCTGGTATTTATTGAGCACTTTGCTTCTGGTTTCATGCTGGGTGCTGAGGAGTTGCCAGCAGAGTGAATGTCTCCTAGTGAAGTAAAATATTAGCGTCAATCAAATGTACTGACAAACCAGTCAGGGATGTCTAATGGGAAGTGAAGACAGAATGGTAGAATTTTACGTTAGGCTGAACCTTATGATACTGTTGATTTTTGGGGTCAGAAACAGGTGAATACAAGCAATTTCATATGGCCTAGGTGAGTTTAGAGTCAGTGGTGAGTGAGGGGATGGGACTGAGGGAAGGATGCTGTCCCATTGGTTTACTCTCCTGTGGCTGGAGCAGAGGTGGCCTCATGAATAGTGGTTTGAACATGGTGGCTGATGGAAGAGTGGTTGACAGTTGGCAAGTGGAAATCTCTAAGCAGGGGTGCTGGTGCTGGTGCAGGGACAGATGGGAACGTATCACCTGGTTCCTTGGGGGAACAGAACTGGCATTTTTGTGCAGAAAAAAAGTACAATTTGCATGGCTATTTACTTTCCTTTGGGGGAGCTTTAGATTATTCTGTCTACTTGCTTATTTGTTACTGTCAATACCAATATGTCATAAACATCCTATTAGCCAATTCTTTCTTCGTATTCATGATTATTTCTTTAAGATGAAAGCCTAGCAATGGAATTACTTGGTCCAGCCCTATGAAGCATGGCTTGGCTGTTTGATGTGTGCTGCCACTTACCCACCAGAGTGGCCTGGGACATTTGCCCGCCCACTAGCCACGTGTAAGAGGGCTTGTTTCTCCACCTGTTTTCAACAATATTAGCATTTCATTAATGTGATAAGCAAATCATAGTTTATTACTTTTTAAATAATTTTTGAAATTATTAACATTGATGAACACTTATTTTGGACTTCTGTGTTTTCTTTCTAATCCTATTTTTTTCCCAATAAAGGCGGTTTATGTAATACAAAATGGAATTCTATTTTTTAATTTTTGAAATTTAGTGTGATTTCAAGTGACTTGTTAAGTACTATGTACTTCCCCTGTCTCTTTTCATCGTTGTTTTCATTGTGTAGAAAGCTTATCAGGAAGTGAGGATGCCCTTCCTCTTGCCTTCTGTGTCCATGTGTTCTCGTTGTTCAGTTCCCACTTAAAAGTGTAAGGCAAGGTCTGAAAATTGCTTTACAATCCTTGTGAAAGTTCACACGTTTACAAAACATTATCATAACATTTAGCTGATGTTAAAACTACGTTAAAATATGCAGAGGGAGAGAAAATTAAAGAGATACAGAAAGAAAGGGGGGATCAGAAAGGAGGATGAGGGAGAGAGAACATGAGCACTCATGATATGGACAGAGACAGAAAGAGAGAGGCTGAGATCCTGAGAAAGAGACCATTTCCTTAGACATGGAAAAGCAAAGGGAATGAATGGGCTATTTGACAGGTGATGTTTGCATAACAGTATCATGACTGCACAGATTCCTGGTTTGGTTTTCGAGGATGAATATTCATTATCCCATGAATTCTATCCATCTGCACTGGCTTTTAAAGTATATCAAATGGGTCTGTAATGGCCCAGATATGAAAGCAAAAGTACAATAGAGACAATTGAGCACACTTAGAGTGTTTTTCCCCCTCTAGGGAGTTGTTCACGTGAATTCCAACTTTCAAAAAGAATATTCTGTCTGTTGATCCAAAGTTACAAACGGAGAACTCTGGCACTGCAACCTGCAGGAAAGAATGAATAGAGTTGACAGAATCTGGGTGAATCCTCTGCCAAATTATAAAAATATTTGCATAAAATCATCTGAATTCTACACTTTTCTCTAAAGAAATAATGGATCTAGTGTGATGTTAGGCAAGAATAGATTATGAAAAGCCTTCAGGACCACCTGCTTATACTTTGGAACCCACAGTGAGAAAGATTTTATCATTTTGAAAGTCAAAGAAAAGCTTGTTTCATTTTATTGAAATGTGACCCTTGCTTAACTAGAAATGATGAATGATTTTATTGGTCTAGTTAAGAACTGACTTCTTAGTGCCAAAAGAGGAACTTCTGAGGATGGTGGCTCTTACAAGAAACAAAATCACACGGATGGGTGAAATAAAAGTAAGGATATTACAATGTCTCCTCCAATCTTCCTGAGAATTAGGAGAATCCCCAAGATAAATGAATTAAGAGTGATGGCATAGTTCAGTCTATGACTATGGGTCCCTAAGAAATTGGATTCATTTCTTGTCTGGTCTGGAGGAGAATAGTCATTGTATTGATGCTCTCAAGCGGTATGAAATGTTGCCTCAGGGTAATATGGAAAATGGATTATCAGACCCCAACTCTCTACTAGAGTAGCTAAGCATCCAGGGACCAGGGACAATAGCCTGCCATCTTTTATAATTTTACAGATAGGACGTCTGGAAAAGCCAAGGTCCAGGTGGTCCACAGTACCTCCAAAAACAATACAAATCAGTAAGAAAAGCAAATAAAATTGCCTTTCACACCTTGAAAGACAAAAATGTCACACCTTGCATACTTTCTCAACATAATAGGAAAACAGAACACACTATAACTTCATACCTCCTAAATACTAAACATAAGCATCATTTTCTAGTGGGGCTATTTTCTCAAGTTTGTACCCCAAGACTTTGCAGATAACAAGGTAGGGTCTTTAAAAAGCCACATACAATACAGAAGAGGAAAAACAAGACTGAATTAAAGCCATTTTAAAATCCATTTAAATATTTTTAAAAAAACAAGTTTTAAAACCTGAAAAGGAACACTGATATTTTAGACCACTAAAATTTAATAGATGGGACTCATGTGACTGATTGATTAAAAAGCTGATAAACTAGACAGTAAAATTTTAAATGCAAAGGTACAAATAATGTTACTAAATAATAAAAATATTTTTTAAAGCATAAGGAAAACATATCACATCAAAAAGAGAAAATACCATACTACACAGTATAGTTATAACAAAATTAATATGACAGAGTTGAGACCAAATATAGCAGTCATCCTAAACGTGAATGGGCTTAACTGAATTATTAAAAATATTTTAAACTTGGTTCACAAAACAAGACACAGTTCTGGCATACAAGAAATACATCTTACTTCAAAATAATTAGTGACTCAGAAAGGCTAAAAATAAAGAGATAGGTAAATTCTGCCAGAAAAAAATGCAGAGGTTGCAATCACGATGTCAGCAAAATATAATTCAAGCCAAAAAACATTATACCTGGCCCAAAATGACACTTTTTAATGCTAAAAGCCACAATTCACAAAGAATATACAATAGTTGTAAACATCTATGCACCAAGTAATACAAT
Source organism: Rhinopithecus bieti (assembly GCF_001698545.2). Taxonomy (NCBI): domain Eukaryota; kingdom Metazoa; phylum Chordata; class Mammalia; order Primates; family Cercopithecidae; genus Rhinopithecus; species Rhinopithecus bieti. The sequence goes on from NW_016804488.1 coordinate 3,374,026, forward strand.
AAAACCACCTTTATAAAGCAGAAACTACAAGAGATGCAATGAGACATAGGAACGTGCTAAGAGTGGAGAACATAATAGGCATTCTTAGTACAAGGCAGACTAAACAAACAATAAATAAGGCCACAGGAGACCTAAATGACACAATCAATAAAGTAGATCTTCTGTTCATATATGAATATTTATATTCTTGTAAAAGAGAATACAGCTTCTCTTAAACATATATGCAACACCAACCAAAGTTGAAGACATATTAGGTTATAAAGAAAGGTTCAGGATGTTTGTAATGCATAAATATTATAACACTCTCTGATAACAAAGTGATAAAATTAGAAATTAATCAGAAAATAAAGGATCTTTTCCCTGACCCTCTGGAAATTTGAAAAAAAAGAAGAAGAAGAAAAAAAAAAGCTCGTATGAAACAACTATTGGGCAAAAGGGAAAATATAAACAGAAACCAAATAACTTCTAAAATTCATGATACTAAAACACTATATATTAGAATCTACAATATACATTTAAGATCGTTAGAGGAAAATCCATTGCCTTAAATACACCAATAAACGTAAAAGAATAACAACAAATTAAAATTTCAACTCCAAAATTAGAAACAGAACAACAAAGTAAACTACATGAGAGCGAAAAGATGAAAAAAGTAAAAATAAAAGCATTAATTAAATGAAGTAGAGAATAGAAAACAGTACATCTAGTTAATCAAAATTTTGATTTTTTAAAAAATGAACAAAATAGATGAAGCATTAGCTAAACAAGAACAAGGGGGGAGAAAGGAAAATGTACAAAATATGAAATGATGGGGAAATAATATTGAAACAAAAGTTTTAAGACTACAAAAGATTATTTTGCAGATCTCTATTAAAAGAATCTGGAAATAGAGATGAATTTGATAAATTCCCAACTGCAAAGCTGCCTATTTATAGATGATCCTGAGGAATAGGGTAGAAAAGATGGTGTGTGTGGTGAGGGGGGTGGGCACAGTGGAGAGTTATACTTTCTGAATCTTCCTTTTTATGTAATTCAGATGTTTGGAGCTTTATTAATGTTTTGCATACACAACAAATAAAATAAACAAAGATGTGGAAAGAAACCCTGAAAAGTACACAAAGTGGGACAAATGGACTTATCTATATGTAAGAACCACATTGAAGGGGAAAAATAGAGTAACTCAAGTAATTTTTGAATACAATATTTTGACTATATCTTCAGACTAAGGACAAAAGTTATAAAGAAAGATTGAACTTTAGGGTAGGAAGTTTAGCACGGGTTAGCATTTCCAAAATTACTTTCTGTGCATTCTAGTGTATTCTAGGATTAAACAATAAGTAAATAGATGAGGGCAATGGGAACCAGGTTTCTTACTGTTGGAAAAGGCAATTATAAATGTGGATATAGGAAAATGTGGAATGAATCCTATGTTATTTAAGTGTAATTAGATGTTGGATTGAAAGAATCGGTAAGAACTCATGATACATATTATCAGTCTGCTTATCTTTATGTATGTACTTTTTAGCTCTGTCCACTACAAGCTAAAGCAGTGACACCCCAGCAACAATGAGCACACCTAGTGCTAAGACCTTGGTTTCTAAATATACTATTCACTAAAAAGAAACAGAGCTCCTTTGATAAATAAGCTCATTCCAAGATTGGAACTGGGAAAGTACAACCAAGTCCAGAACATCTTACTGTTCAAGAAAGTTAGAAATAGCTCAAAGATTCATAGAGACATTTCAAAAAGATACATAGCCAGTTTTAAGGGACTTTATTGGCAAAGCCTGGAACAATTTGAACAACCAAATCAATAATGTTAGCAATGGATCATAACTGGTTGAAGAAGATGATTTTATAAGTCCATACTAATAGAAATTAATGAATAACAATGGAATAAATCAGAGAATGAAAAGATATTTATTACCATAAAATATCATTCAGTAAATAATGATTACATTAGAAAATCACCACTTGGTTTTCTGCATTTCCAACTGAGGTACCTGGTTCATCTCATTGGGACTGGTTGGACAGTGGGTGCAGCCCACAGAGGGTGAGCTGAAGCAGGGTGGGGCATTGCCTCACCAGGGAAGCATAAGGGGTCAGGGAATTTCCCTTTCCTAGCCAAGGGAAGCTGTGACAGACTACCTGGAAAAATGGGACACTCTCCACCCAAATACTGTGCTTTTCCCAAGGTCTTAGCAACCGGCAGACAAGGTGATTCTCTCTCATGCCTGGCTAGGTGGGTCCTATGCCCATGCAACCTTGCTCACTGCTAGTGCAGCAGTCTGAAATCAATCTATGAGGTGGCAGCCTGGCTGGGGGAGGGGGCATCCGCCATTTCTAAGGCTTGAGTGGGTAAACAAAGCGGCCAGGAAAATCGAACTGTATGGAGCCCACCACAACTCAACAAGGCCTACTGCCTCTAGACTCCACTTCTGTGGGCAGGGCATAGCTGAACAAAAGGCAGCAGACAACTTCTGCAGACTTAAACTTCCCTGTCTGAAAGCTCTGAAGAGAGCAGTGGTTCTCCCAGCACAGCGTTTGAGCTCTGAGAACAGATAGACTGCCTCCTCAAGTGGGTCCCTGTCCCGTGTGTAGCCTAACTAGGAGACACTTCCCAGTAGGGGCTGACAGACACCTCATATAGGCGGCTGCCTATCTGGGACAAAGCTTCCAGAGGAAGACTTAGGCAGCAATATTTGCTGTTCTGAAATGTTTATTGTTCTGCAGCCTTCGCTGATGATACCCAGGCAAATAGGGCCTGGAGTGGAACTCCAGAAAACCCCAACAGACCTGCAGCTAAGGGACCTGACTGTTAGAAGGAAAACTAACAAACAGAAAGGAATAGCATCAACATCAACAAAAAGGTCATCTACGCCAAAACCCCATTTGTAGGTCACCAACATCAAAGACCAAAGGTAGATAAAACCACAAAGATGGGGAGAAACCAGAGAAGAAAAGCTGAAAATTCTAAAAATCAGAGTGCCTCTTTTCCTCCAAAGGATTGCAGCTCCTTGCCAGCAATGGAACAAAGCTGGATGGAGAATGACTTTGATGAGTTGACAGAAGTAGGCTTCAGAAGGTCAGTAATAACAAACTTCTCCAAGCTAAAGGAGGATGTTCGAACCCATCGCAAAGAAGCTAAAAGCCTTGAAAAAGATTAGATNAGGAAGACTTAGGCAGCAATATTTGCTGTTCTGAAATGTTTATTGTTCTGCAGCCTTCGCTGATGATACCCAGGCAAATAGGGCCTGGAGTGGAACTCCAGAAAACCCCAACAGACCTGCAGCTAAGGGACCTGACTGTTAGAAGGAAAACTAACAAACAGAAAGGAATAGCATCAACATCAACAAAAGGTCATCTACGCCAAAACCCCATTTGTAGGTCACCAACATCAAAGACCAAAGGTAGATAAAACCACAAAGATGGGGAGAAACCAGAGAAGAAAAGCTGAAAATTCTAAAATCAGAGTGCCTCTTTTCCTCCAAAGGATTGCAGCTCCTTGCCAGCAATGGAACAAAGCTGGATGGAGAATGACTTTGATGAGTTGACAGAAGTAGGCTTCAGAAGGTCAGTAATAACAAACTTCTCCAAGCTAAAGGAGGATGTTCGAACCCATCGCAAAGAAGCTAAAAGCCTTGAAAAAGATTAGATGAATGGCTAGCTAGAATTAACAGTGCAGAGAAGACCTTAAGTGACCTGACGGAGCTGAAAACTATGGCACGAGAACTTTGTGACACATGCACAAGCTTCAACAGCTGATCCAATCAAGTGGAAGAAAAGATATTAGTGACTGAAGATCAAATTAATGAAATAAAGTGAGAAGACAAGATTAGAGAAAATATAGTAAAAAGAAGTGAACAAAGCCTCCAAGAAATATGGGACTATGTGAAAAGACCAAATCTGCATTTGATTGGTGTACCTAAAAGTGATGCGGAGAATTGAACCAAGTTGGAAAACACTCTTCAGGGTATTATCCAGGAAAACTTCCCCAACCTAACAAGGCAGGCCAACATTCAAATTCAGGAAATACAGAGAACACCACAAAGACACTCCTTGAGAAGAGCAACACCAAGACACCTAACTGTCAGATTCACCAAGGTTGAAATGAAGGAAAAGTATTAAGGGCAGCCAGAGAGAAAGGTTGAGTTACCCACAAAGGGAAGCCCACCAGACTAACAGCAGATCTCTCAGCAGAAACCCTACAAGCCAGAAGACAGTGGGGCCCAATATTCAACATTCTTAAAGAAAAGCATTTTCAACCCAGAATTTCATATCCAGCTAAACTAAGCTTCATAAGTGAAGGAGAAATAAAATCCTTTACAGACAAGCAAATGCTGAGAGATTTTGTCACCACCAGGCCTGCCTTACAAGAGTTCCTGAAGGAAGCACTAAACATGGAAAGAAACAACTGGTACCAGCCACTGCAAAAACAGCCCAAATTGTAAAGACAATCAATGCTATGACAAAACTGCATCAATTAATGGGCAAAGTAATCAGCAACCATCATAATGACAGGATCAAATTCACACAAAGCAATATTAACCTAAATGTAAATGGGCTAAATGCCCCAGTTAAAAGACACAGACTGGCAAATTGGATAAAGAGTCAAGACCCATCAGTGTGCTGTATTCGAGAGACCCATCTCACATGCAGAGACACACATAGGCTCAAAATAAAGGGATGGAGGAAGATCTACCAAGTAAACGGAAAGCAAAAAAAAAAAGCAGGTGTTGCAATCTTAGTCTCTGATAAAAACAGGCTTTAAACAAATAAAGATCAAAAGAGACAAAGAAGGCCATTACATAATGGTAAAGGATCAATTCAACAGGAAGAGCTAACTATCCTAAATATATATGCACCCAATACAGGAGCACCCAGATTCATAAAGCAAGTCTTTAGAGACCTACAAAGAGACTTAGACTCCCACACAATAATAATGGGAGACTTTAACACACCATTGTCAATATTAGACAGATCAATGAGACAGATGGTCAACAAGGATATCCAGGACCTGAACTCAGCTCTGCAAAAAGCAGACCTAATAGACATCTACAAAACTCTCCACCCCAAATCAACAGAATATACATTCTTCTCAGCACCACCTCAACTAAAATTGACCACATAATTGGAAGTAAAGCACTCCTCAGCAAATGTAAAAGAACAGAAATCACAATAAACTGTCTCTCAGACCACAGTGCAATCAAACTAGAACTCAGGATTAAGAAACTCACTCAAAACTGCAAAACTACATGGAAACTGAACAACTTGTTCCTGAATGACTACTGGGTAAATAACAAAATGAAGGCAGAAATAAAGATGTTCTTTGAAACCATTGAGAACAAAGACACAACATACCAGAATCTCTGGGACACATTTAAAGCAGCGTGTGGAGGGAAATTGATAGCACTTAATGCCCACAAGAGAAAGCAGGAAAGATTTAAAATTGACACCCTAACGTCACAATTAAAAGAACTAGAGA
>NW_016804488.1:3382641-3387190 GCF_001698545.2 Rhinopithecus bieti
ACATATACACCATGGAATACTATGCAGTCATAAAAAGGAATGAGACCATGTCCTTTGCAGGGACATGGATGAAGGTGGAAACCATAATTCTCAGGAAACTATCACAGGGACAGAAAACCAAACACCACGTGGGAGTTGAACAATGAGATCACTTGGACACAGGGTGGGGAACATCACACACTAGGGCCTGTCAGGGAGGTGGGGAGCTGGGAAAAGGATAGCATTAGGAGAAATACCTAGTGTAAATGATGAGTTGATGGGTGCAGCAAACCGATATGGCACATGTATACCTATGTATCAAACCTGTACATTGTGCACATGTACCTTGGAACTTAAAGTATAATTTAAAAAAAAAAGGAAAATCACCACTTGGCAAAAATTGTAGTAATAATTCAGGCAAGAATCATCAGTGGCTAAAATCAATGGATCGCCAAAACTGCAACAAACTGATATTTTGTGCCTTTGATATTATATACTGAGAAGAATATACTATCACTTCTTTATTACTCCTGCCAGAAATGGATGATTGAGTTAAATTATAAGAAAAAAATTAGATAAATTCACTCGAGGGACATTCTACAAAATAACTGAATTGGTTTCTTTAAAAATGTCAATGTGATGAAACATAAAGCATAAAGCATTAGAAACTAAGATTAAGGGAGATTAAAGAGGCATGGCATATTAATCTGTTCTCATGCTGCTATAAAGACCTGCCAGAGACTGGGTAATTTGTAAAGGAGAGAGGTTTAATTGACTCACAGTTCCACAGTGCTGGGGAGGCCTCAGGAAACTTACAATCATAGTGGAAAGGGAAGCAAACATGTCCTTCTCCTCATAGTGGCAGGAAGGGGAAGTATGAGAACTGAGCTAAGGGAAGTCCCTTATAAAATGATCAGATCTCATGAGAACTTACTCATTATCATGAGAATAGCATGAGGGTAACCACCCACATGATTAAATTACCTCCCACCAGGTCCTTCCCACAACACATGGGGATTATTGGAACTACAATTCAAGATGAGATTTGGGTGGGGACACAGCCAAACCATATCATTCTGCCTCTGGCCCCTCACAAATCTCATGTCCTCACAAACTGAATGAAGGGGGCCCGTTGTAAAACCATCAGATCTCATGGGAACTTACTACCACGAGAATAGCATAAGGGTAACCACCCCCATGATTAAATTACCTCCCACCGGGTTCCCCCATGACAGGTGGGAATTATGGGAACTACAATTCAAGATAAAATTTGGGTGGGGACACAGCCAAACCATGTCACATGGTAACTAAACATAAAGCATGATAATTCTGGGTTGGATCCAGGATCAGAAACATCTTTTTCTATTGCTATAAAGGACATTATTATGACAATTGGTGAAATTTGAATAAGATCTGTAGATTAGATAATAGTGCGGTACCCATGTAAATTTCCTTATTTTTACAGTTGTACTATGGTTACATATGAGATTATCCTTGGTTTTCAGAAAATACACACAAGTATTTAGAGGTTAACTAAATGTATACTCAAGTGGTTCAGAAAAGATGGAAAATGGTAGAGCAAATATGGTAAAATATCAACACTTGGAGAATCTAGATATAGGACATATGAGAATTCCTTGTACTATTGCAACTTGGCTATAAATGTGAAATTATTGCAAAAGAAAACATTTTTTAAAAGTCTAAAATGATTGAAAGAGAGCATCAAGATAACACAGAGTGGAAGAAGAGATTTACAATGTGTATAACTGACAAAGGGGTTTATATCTCGAATGTATAAAGAAATCTTTCACATCAATAAGAAAACAAAATAATGTAATAGAAAAATGGGCAAGAGACTTTGAGGTACTTCATAAAGGAGGATGCTCAAGTGACCAATACATATATGAAGAAGAACACAATCTTATTAGTAATGGGCAAATTAAAAATGCTATGAGAAGTCACTCTACACCCACTAACATGGCCTAAATTTAAAATCCTGGCAAACCCAAGTCTTGGTGACAATGAGGAGCAACAGGAACTCTTAGACATTGTTGGTGGGAGTGACTACTGGTAAAGCTAGTATTATCTACTAAAGCTGAACTACATGTACCTGAAGACTCCCAAATCCTAATTCTAATCAAATACCCTATAGAAATGCATTAACATATTTAGCAAAAAATGTATAATTTTTCAACAGAAGATTGGATATTTTATGTGATAGGCACTCCATATAGTACTATATAGCAATAAAAACAAACACACAGCAATATGGATGAATCTCACAAAAATGTGAATTGAACAAAGGCAGACACAGAATATATGGTATAAAACTGCACACACACAGACACACACACACACACACACACACAATGTAACAGGCAAAATTAAACTATAGCAATAAGAGTATTTGCAAACTTTTGGAAGGAAGAGCCACAAGAGGGTTTCTTAAGTTCTGGTGGTGTTCTATTTCTTGACCTGGGTGGTGTTTACATAATTAGGTTCACTTTGTGAAAACTGAATTGAAAATTTTATTATCTAGCCCCTCTTCTATACATGTGATATGTCATAATAAAAAATTAAGAAACTGAAAAACTAAAGAGACATAACAACAACAAAAATAGCAAAACAATTTTTAAAGTAATTGTGCCACAGTTGGGTGAGTGGGTAGCTAAAAGGCAGTCACACTTATAGCTCTAATGTAATAACATCAACACCTAAATTCAAACTGCAGATATGCTGTAAATGAATCTCGTCATCCAGGTTTATAGCTAAATTTCAAAGGCTTCAATTACTTTAGGAGGTAATTTGGGAACCTGGGAAAAATATCATGTTAAAAATGACATTTGCTGGGGTGGAGGGAGTTAAGTCTGTGGATTACACAGACCCCTTACTGAGATGGAAATACAGCACCAAAATCTCACATATTTATATGGCTTGGTCATTTTTGATTTTTCACTTGATAAAATTTGTTTTAATGATCACCATTATATTTGGTGTCATGCTTCAGTATAAATTTTTCCAGCAGAGTCTAACATTATTCTGAGTGCTAGTTTTATCTTCCTCTAGAACGGGAGAGGTTCCCACCCTCATTTGTTATGGTAATTTTATTTTAATATTTTAAACCACAAAGCAGTAATTTTTCACAATGGCTAATTAAATTTAATGATCTGTGTCTGTACTCACCAGTGTTTCCTTATCTAAGTCTTTTCCTCTGGGTTTCCTTTTGCTGCTGAAGAGAAGAGTATTCTTAATTTGTTCTTTTGGTAAGCTGTAGGTGGTAAACTCTTTTAGTCTTTGAAATCAGACAATGTCTTTAGTCTTCACTCTCATTTGAAGAACGATCATGTTCAAAGTTAGAAGTTGACAATTACTTTTCTTGGCACTTTGAAGATAATATTCCATTATTGCTGATTATAAGTCTGTTACTAATCTGTTATTCTTTTGTGTTAATCTATCTTTTTAATGTGTTAGCTGGAATATGTTCTCTTTACTGTTGACGTTTTGCCATTTCATAGTCATGTGCAGCTGAGGTTTTATTTTTATTTACCCTTATTCGAATTCAGTGTAAATTGTCTGAGCTATAAGGTATTTCTACAATTTTAAAAAATTCTCAGTGATTATCTTATGAAATATTTAGTTCCTGTTATTTTCTTTACTTGCTTTTAGTGAAATTCCTAAAAAACATATTGTTCCCTTTAAATCTATCTTTTTTATCTCTAAACTGTTCCTTAAGTAAAATAAAGTCTTTATTTCCCTAGTCCAAGTTCTGGGTAAATTTTTCTTTTTTTTTTTTTAATTATACTTTAAGTTCTAGGGTACATGTGCACAACGTGCAGATTTGTTACATATGTATACATGTGCCATGTTGGTGTGCTGTACCCATTAACTCATCATTTACATTAAGTATATCTCCTAATGCTATCCCTCCCCACTTCCCCATCCCCACAATAGGCCCCGGTGTGTGATGTTCCCCTTCCTGTGTCCAAGTGATCTCATCTTTCAATTCCCACCTATGAGTGAGAACATGCAGTGTTTGGTTTTCTGTTCTTGCGATAGTTTGCTGAGAATGATGATTTCCAGCTGCATCCATGTCCCTACAAAGGACATGAGCTCATCCCTTTTTATGGCTGCATAGTATTCCATGGTGTATATGTGCCACATTTTCTTAATCCAGTCTGTCACTGATGGACATTTGGTTTGATTCCAAGTCTTTGCTATTGTGAATAGTGCCGCAATAAACATACATGTGTATGTGTCTTTATAGCAGCATGATTTATAATCCTTTGGGTAGATACCCAGTAATAGGATGGCTGGGTCAAATGGTATTTCTAGTTCTAGATCCTTGAGGAATCGCCACACTGTCTTCCACAATGGTTGAACTAGTTTACAGTCCCACCAACAGTGTAAAAGTGTTCCTATTTCTCCACATCCTCTCCAGCATCTGTTGTTTCCTGACTTTTTAACGATTGCCATTCTAACTGGTGTGACATGGTATCTCACTGTGGTTTTGATTTGAATTTATCTGATGACCAGTGATGATGAGCATTTTTTCATGTGTCTGTTGGCTGTA